>NC_064631.1:10502176-10805206 GCF_023864275.1 Schistocerca cancellata | reverse complement strand
CAGCCAGTTAAAGGTGGAAATCAGAATGAGATTTTCACTGTGCAGCTGAGTGTGCGCTGATATGAAACTTCCTGGCAGATTAAAATTGTGCCTGACCGAGACTCGAACTCGGGACCATTGCATTTCGCGGGCAAGTGCTCTACCATCTGAGCTACCCAAGCATGACTCCCGCCCCGTCCTCACAGCTTTACTTCTGCCAGTACCTCGACTCCTACCTTCCAAACTTTACAGAAGCTCTCCTGCAAACAGACGAGGTACTGGCAGAAGTAAAACTGTGAGGACGGGGCGGGAGTCGTGGTTGGGTAGCTCAGATGGTAGAGCACTTGCCCGCGAAAGGCAAAGGTCCCGAGTTCGAGTCTCGGTGCGGCACACAGTTTTAATCTGCCAGGAAGTTTCATAGGAGGAAATGTTTGCCGGACAGCAAGAAAGTTGCTTATAAATCAAGAGAAATGTCCAGGACTCATGTAGAGACAATCGTCATAAAGAAGTGTTGTGCAACAAAGCAATTCGGGAAAACATCGGAACAATGTGCGACCAAAACGCTAAGCAGCCTCCAGTGAACATGTGAGAAGGCTGCCAGTTTCAGAGTCACGCACCAGTACACACAAGACAGAAAACCTACTGTCTGCAGTGGGAGTCGTAGTCACGAAACGGCAGTCATTGGGTGCTACTGCAGATTTAGTCCGCCAATGATGTCAACGTGAGGAGGAGAAAAAGTCGAGGAGTTTGTGAGCTAAGGAGAGTGATGAAAAGTGCAGAAAGCGTCAGGGAGACAGTGCGGAAGGATGAGGACGCAGAGGCTCTCCCACCCACCACATACCTAGTCTGCTGACTTTGGATCTTATCCTCGTTTCTACAGCTACACCATGTGATCAAAAGTCTCAGGACACCCACAAAAACATGTTTTTCATATTAGGTGCATTGTGCTGCCACATACTGCCAGGTACTACAAATCAGCGATCTCAGCAGTCATTAGACGTCGTGAGAGAGCTGAATGGGGCGCTCCGTGGAACTCACGGACTTCGAATGTGGTCAGGTGACTGGGTGTCACTTGTATCATACGTCGGTAAGCGAGATTTCCACACTCCTAAACATCGCTAGGTCCACTGTTTCCGATGTGATAGTGAAGTGGAAACGTGAAGGGACACGTGCAGCGCAAAAGCGAACATGCCGACCTCGTCTGTTGATAGACACAGACAGCCGACTGTTGAAGAGCGCGGTAATGTGTAATAGGCAGACATTTATCCGGACCATGACACAGGAATTCCAAACTGCATCAGGATCCGCTGCAAGTACTTTGACATTTAGGTGGGAGGTGAAAAAACTTGGATTTCATGGTTTAGCAGCTGCTCATAAGCCACACATCACGTCGGTAAATGGCAAACTACGCTTCGTTTGGTGTAAGGAGCGTAAACATTGGAAGATTGAACAGTGGGAAAACGTTGTTTGGAGTGGCGAATCACGGTATACAATGTGTCGATCGATGGCAGGGGGCCGGTATGGCGAATGACCGGTGAACGACATCTGACAGCGTGTGTAGTGCCGACAGTAAAATTCGGAGGCGGTGGTGTTATGGTGTGGTCGTCTTTTTCAAGGAAGGGCTTGCACCCCTGGTTGCTTTGAGTGGCATTATCACAGCACAGACCTACATTGATGTTTTAAGCACCTTCTTGCTTCCCACTGTTGATGAGCAATTCGGGGATGGCGATTGCATCTTTCAAAATGATAGAGAACCTGTTCATAATGCACGGCCTGTGTTGGAGTGTTCACACGACAATAACTTCCTTGTAATATACTAGCCTACACACACTCCTGACCTGAATCCTACGGCACACCTTCGGGATGTTTTGGAACGCCGACGGATATCGATACGGTACCTCTCCTCAGTGCAGCACTCGGTGAAGAACGGCCTGCCATTCCCCAAGAAACATTCCAGCACCCGACTGAACGTATGGCTGCGAGAGTGGAAGCTGCCATCGAGGCTAAGTTTGGGAAAACACCATACTGAATTCCAGCATTACCGATGGAGAGCGCCACGAACTTGTAAGTCAGTCTCAGGCAGGTGTCCGAATACTTTTGATCACATAGTGTATGTGGATCTTCATTTTGTGACTTACTCTTTTCCTGTTCCGTGTTAAATGGACGGATCCTTGTGGTCCAGTTCCTTGCTTAACATTGAAGAGCAGACACCGTGACACCGCTGCTTTGACCACGAAACCCACGGCGATCTGCCAATGCAGTGCTCGACCGCGGCCTTCGCCACACGGCCGCGGCGCGTCGCTGAGGGCGGCCGAGTCACTCAGCGCTGCTTCGACCACAAAAACCATGGCGACCTGCCAACGCAGCGCTCGACCGCGGCCTTCGCCACACGGCCACGGCGCGTCGCTGAGGGCTGCCGAGTCACACAGCGCTGCTTCGACCATGAAACCCACGGCGACCTGCCAACGCAGCGCTAGACCGCGGCCTTCGCCACAGGGCCGCGGGGCGTTGCTGAAAGCGGCCGAGTCACACAGCGCTGCTTCGACCACGAAACCAACGGCGACCTGCCAACGCAGCGCTCGACTGCGGCCTTCGCCACACGGCCGCGGCGCGTCGCTGAGGGCGGCCGAGTCACACAGTGCTGCTTCGACCACGAAACCCACGGCGACCTGCCAACGCAGCGCTCGACCGCGGCCTTCGCCACACGCCCGTGGCGCGTCGCTGAGGGCGGCCGAGTCCCACAGCGCTGCTTCAACCATGAAACCCACGGCGACCTGCCAACGCAGCGCTCCACTGTGGCCGTCGCCACACGGCCGCGGTGCATCGCTGAGGGTGGCCGAGTCACACAGCACTGCTTCGACCACGAAACCCACGGCGACATGCCAACGCAGCGCTAGACCGCGGCCTTTGTCACACGGTCTCGGTGCGTCGCTGAGAGCGGCCGAGTCTCAAAGCGCTGCTTCGACCACGAAACCCGCGGCGACCTGCCAACGCAGCGCTCGACCGCGGCCTTCGTCACACGCACGCGGCGCGTCGCTGAGTGTGGCCGAGACACACAGCGCTGCTTCGACCACGAAACCCACGGCGACCTACCAATACAGCGATCGACCGCGGCCTTCGCACAGGGCCGCGGCGCGTCGCTGAGGGCGGCCGAGTATCACAGCGCTGCTTCGACCACGAAACCCACGGCGACCTGCCAATGCAGTGCTAGGCCGCGGCCTTCGGCACACGGCCGCAGCGCGTCCTTGACGGCGGCCAAGTCACACAGCGCTGCTTCGACCACGAAACCCATGGCGACCTGCCAACGCAGCGCTTGACCGCGGCCTTCACCACACGGCTGCGGGCGTCGCTGAGGGCGGCCGAGTCACACAGCGCTGCTTCGACCACGAAACCCACGGCTGCCTGCCAACGCAGTGCTCGACTGCGGCCTTCGCCACACGGCCGCAGCGCGTCGCTGAGGGCGGCCGAGACACACAGCGCTGCTTCGACCACGAAACCCATAGCGACCTACCAATACAGCGATCGACCGCGGCCTTCGCCACAGGGCCGCGGCTAGTCGCTGAGGGCGGCCAAGTCACTCAGCGCTGCTTCGACCACGAAACCCACAGCGACCTGCCAACGCAGCGCCCGACCGCGGCCTTCGTCACACGCCCGCGGCACGTCGCTGAGTGCGGCCGAGTCACACAGCGCTGCTTCGACCACGAAACCCACAGCGACCTACCAATACAGCGATCGACCGCGGCCTTCGCCACAGGGCCTCGGCGCGTCGCTGAGGGCAGCCAAGTCACTCAGCGCTGCTTCGACCACGAAACCCACGGCGAACTGCCAACGCAGCGCTCGACCGCGGCCAACGTCACACGCCCGCGGCGCGTCGCTGAGTGCGGCCGAGTCACACAGCGCTGCTTCGACCACGAAACCCACAGCGACCTACCAATACAGCGATCGACCGCGGCCTTCGCCACAGGGCCGCGGCGCGTCGCTGAGGGCGGCCAAGTCACTCAGCGCTGCTTCGACCACGAAACCCACGGCGAACTGCCAACGCAGCGCTCGACCGCGGCCAACGTCACACGCCCGCGGCGCGTCGCTGAGTGCGGCCGAGTCACACAGCGCTGCTTCGACCACGAAACCCACAGCGACCTACCAATACAGCGATCGACCGCGGCCTTCGCCACAGGGCCGCGGCGCGTCGCTGAGGGCGGCCAAGTCACTCAGCGCTGCTTCGACCACGAAACCCACGGCGAACTGCCAACGCAGCGCTCGACCGCGGCCTTCGTCACACGCCCGCGGCGCGTCGCTGAGTGCGGCCGAGTCACACAGCGCTGCTTCGACCACGAAACCCACAGCGACCTACCAATACAGCGATCGACCGCGGCCTTCGCCACAGGGCCGCGGCGCGTCGCTGAGGGCGGCCAAGTCACTCAGCGCTGCTTCGACCACGAAACACACGGCGACCTCCCAACACTGCGCTCGACCGCGGCCTTCGCCACACGCCCGCGGCGCGTCGCTGAGTGCGGCCGAGTCACACAGCGCTGCTTCGACCACGAAACCCACAGCAACCTAGCAATACAGCGATCGACCGCGGCCTTCGCCACAGGGCCGCGGCGCGTCGCTGAGGGCGGCCAAGTCACTCAGCGCTGCTTCGACCACGAAACCCACTGCGACCTGCCAACGCAACGCTCGACCGCGGCCTTCGTCACACGCCCGCGGCGCGTCGCTGAGTGCGGCCGAGTCACACAGCGCTGCTTCGACCACGAAACCCACAGCGACCTACCAATACAGCGATCGACCGCGGCCTTCGCCACAGGGCCGCGGCGCGTCGCTGAGGGCGGCCAAGTCACTCAGCGCTGCTTCGACCACGAAACCCACGGCGAACTGCCAACGCAGCGCTCGACCGCGGCCAACGTCACACGCCCGCGGCGCGTCGCTGAGTGCGGCCGAGTCACACAGCGCTGCTTCGACCACGAAACCCACAGCGACCTACCAATACAGCGATCGACCGCGGCCTTCGCCACAGGGCCGCGGCGCGTCGCTGAGGGCGGCCAAGTCACTCAGCGCTGCTTCGACCACGAAACCCACGGCGAACTGCCAACGCAGCGCTCGACCGCGGCCTTCGTCACACGCCCGCGGCGCGTCGCTGAGTGCGGCCGAGTCACACAGCGCTGCTTCGACCACGAAACCCACAGCGACCTACCAATACAGCGATCGACCGCGGCCTTCGCCACAGGGCCGCGGCGCGTCGCTGAGGGCGGCCAAGTCACTCAGCGCTGCTTCGACCACGAAACACACGGCGACCTCCCAACACTGCGCTCGACCGCGGCCTTCGCCACACGCCCGCGGCGCGTCGCTGAGTGCGGCCGAGTCACACAGCGCTGCTTCGACCACGAAACCCACAGCAACCTAGCAATACAGCGATCGACCGCGGCCTTCGCCACAGGGCCGCGGCGCGTCGCTGAGGGCGGCCAAGTCACTCAGCGCTGCTTCGACCACGAAACCCACTGCGACCTGCCAACGCAGCGCTCGACCGCGGCCTTCGTCACACGCCCGCGGCGCGTCGCTGAGTGCGGCCGAGTCACACAGCGCTGCTTCGACCACGAAACCCACAGCGACCTACCAATACAGCGATCGACCGCGGCCTTCGCCACAGGGCCGCGGCGCGTCGCTGAGGGCGGCCAAGTCACTCAGCGCTGCTTCGACCACGAAACCCACGGCGAACTGCCAACGCAGCGCTCGACCGCGGCCAACGTCACACGCCCGCGGCGCGTCGCTGAGTGCGGCCGAGTCACACAGCGCTGCTTCGACCACGAAACCCACAGCGACCTACCAATACAGCGATCGACCGCGGCCTTCGCCACAGGGCCGCGGCGCGTCGCTGAGGGCGGCCAAGTCACTCTGCGCTGCTTCGACCACGAAACCCACGGCGAACTGCCAACGCAGCGCTCGACCGCGGCCTTCGTCACACGCCCGCGGCGCGTCGCTGAGTGCGGCCGAGTCACACAGCGCTGCTTCGACCACGAAAACCACAGCGACCTACCAATACAGCGATCGACCGCGGCCTTCGCCACAGGTCCGCGGCGCGTCGCTGAGGGCGGCCAAGTCACTCAGCGCTGCTTCGACCACGAAACACACGGCGACCTCCCAACACTGCGCTCGACCGCGGCCTTCGCCACACGGCCGCGGCGCGTCTCTGAGTGTGGCCGAGTCACACAGCGCTGCTTCAAGGCGGGGCGACGTGCGTACCCAACGGCTCTCGCTGACACCACCACATGACAAATGACTGCGATCGATGGTGAGGACACTCGTCCCCAGTCTGCCTCCCGTTAGTAACTGAGTCGTCTCCAGCCCCAGTACAATCGTCCCAGAGATTTGTAATTTTATTGTGTAAACGGTATTGTAAGAAAGGCGAACGTTTCTTGTTTCAAACCTTTAATTAATCTCTTCCATTTGTTTATTAGTCCCCCCATATCGTCATTTTCAGTTTATTTGATTTCACTTAACCACTGACATAACTTAAGTTTTTTAATCCAGCGTTGGGATGTCTCACTGGTAATTTGTGTGCCACGTTGTATCACGGAATTTTCAGTTCAGTTTTTAACAACAGTTCATTCATACACAGCCGAGGAATAAGTACTGTATACTTGGGAAATATCAATACAACGTTAACTGTTTTAGCAGAGTCCGAGTGAACACAGTAAGTGTTAAAAGGCGAGCTGAAAATTTGTAGGAGGCTGAGTCTATAGTCATCACCTCTGCAAATTTTATCACAAGGAAGAGAGAGATATAACCCATTAGAAGGGTAAAATACTAAGACTGCAAGCACTGTATACCTAACTCTTAATGATTTTTCCGTCTAGGAAGACAAACTAAAGGGTAAAGATGGGCGGAAGGGTTAAGGGAATGAGAGAGATAGGTAAGCAGGTTGTAGAAGAAGGAGTGACTACTGGTTCTGCGTGTGTGCCGTGTGTCTTATACGGAGCGAGACAGTGAGCTGCGAGCGGAAGTACCGCATGGTTTCATGAAGACACGACATCGACGTGCTCGTTTCCAACAGAGTTGTCTACAGTAATTGATTCAGACACCGCAATTCGACATTCATTACATTCTTCACTACATTGATGGCTTCTAGAATCCTAATCAAAGAGACGTTATTATTAGACACACTTGATAGCAAAAAACACAACGTAGTTTTGTCGTAGGTCTTCTGAACGCCGAAATCACATGCGTACAGTCGTCTGACTATGCGCAGTAGTTACCGCAAAACAGCACTACGGAAAACTGCTCATTATGGCAGTCAGTCCTGATGTCAAATAATACCATGATACATCAAATATTAGAAAACATGTTATTAGAGATGAGACATTCTTAACGCTTGTAAATTAAACTTCGTAATAATAGGTGACACCGTAGAAGTCTCATCACACTGATTAAATGAGATGTCGTGTTGTTTGTGAACACAATTTGAACCAACTGTTAGTCAAACTAAGCTTGCGTGCCCCATCGATACTCGACAAGGCGTAAAGAGACGTTAAATATCGAGTGTTCACCAGTATCAGTTTACAAGGTCAAATGTCCGAACCTTGGAATTAAGAGTCTGTGTCGCCTGGCCACCAAGATATGTTGCAGGACGATTTGATTCACGGATCCAGTTATATGGCTCCTTCCGCGTATAGCGATTTTACGACTATAAGGATTGGGGCCTGTAGATGGCAGCAATGTAATGCCGAAACTGGTAGCACGTAAAAGTTCATAAAATAAAATAAATATCTACAATACATACGGCTGTTGCGAAATTATTGCATCAAGAAGTTCATGAGAGCCGTCGTCCCACGACCTGTAATGGATCAACGAAGATTAATGAAGATTCTCTTAGGACTGCACAGGGAATCCAATGAAGCTTATCTGACCACTGATTAGTAACCACGAAGGGCATGTAATAAAGTGCAACGCCAAGTGTGAAAACCCAGTAAAGTTGTAGTGACGGACGGGGAGTAGAACACAGAACACCAACAGCGTGATCCAGGAACCTGAAGCGACGATACAAATGATTCTTGCCTCGCAGCGATTCGAACCCAGAATATTTCGCTACTGTCCTATAGCTATGAAAAAACATGAAATATTTATCGTTTCTTCACCATTATTGAGAAGTAAACATGTTCCGCCAGAGGTAATACAAGGAATAGTGCTGTGCTGCGTGGGCTCCAACGCCGCGCATAACGTCGTTGTCGACCTCATACGAAGAGGTGTCGATTATGAAATTCCCTTTCACTTGTAGTTGGGATCTCGCCATTCGTAGAGACCCGGAGGAGTATGGGATCGTGAAGATACAACGAAATGATGGAAGAGTATCATCTCGAAGTGTTCACATCCAAAGCAAAATTGGACTCTGAGCACGAATCCCAGTACAGTGCCAATATTTTCAAAATCTCAGTGTCACTTAAAATAAGGAATAAAGGTCCTGTGATCTTACATTCGTGAAGTAAAATAACATTACTAGTGTAAGGAAGTATGTGTAAGCGGGACTTCCGAATCTGGCAGCCAAAAGTAACCCAAATTTGTTCCAGTCAGTAGCGAATGAACATATTGGATGTTGATTTCTATCCACGGGTAACAATGTATTCTTTACTTGGTGTTACTGAAAATGAAGAGGGTATGTTTGTGGCTGTTAAACACTGGTACCCACAGCGGGAATCGAACCCACACTTTAACAGTTACAATCTAGCCTCAGTCAAACCAACTACCGAATTTTACATGTGGTAGCATCATGTTTTTGTCATAATGGGGTACACAGCACATGGTACAAGAAGTGTTGACTGGAGCTGTAGTTGTGAATAACCTACTCGTGGTGTGGAAGTCAACGTCATGCAATGGGAACCCAAAGCAGTGATGCCAAATCCATCCTTTTCGTTTCTTTTTCAAGCCTTATTCCATCTGTCTGCTAAGAGCATCAGTCTGACAAAATGTCATAGACAGTTTCGTTCATTTGCTAACCAGCGAGTAATACAGACATCTTGCGGAGACATGTCTGTGAGAGGGCTTGTGGGTGGCTGTCATGCTAAGGACAATTTCAGTGCCATCAGCCAGCGACCACCTGATACAGCCAGCGTCCGCCCAAGCAAACGCGACGCATCGGGCTCGGATCCTATGATCTCCAATGGATTCTTCTGCGCTCGAATTAGCAAATCTAGCAGTAAGTAACGTTGCGTATGATACAATACTATGTTTCAAAAATGCTCTGTGATGACTTTTTTTTACCTGTTGCTACAAGTGTATTTAACTATGGTGTTCTATTGTTCAAGTCCGTCGTAAATCGTGCCTTGAAGACTTGAATATGTCTCATTCTTTATGTTAGGAAGAGCCTGTCTTCTTAACTGTATAGAAGGATTTTTCTTATCTTTTGTAGGAAAATGTAATTATATGTCTTATGTAAACAGATGTTATTTATGGTGTAATATTATCTGAATGTAAATTATAACTATTCTTTGTTCTTCTCCCCCCACGAACCATGGACCTTACAGTTGGTGGGGAGGCTTGCGTGCCTCAACGATAAAGATAGCCGTACCGTAGGTGCAACCACAACGGAAGGGTATCTGTTGAGAGGCCAGACAAACGTGTGGTTCTTGAAGAGGGGCAGCAGCCTTTTCAGTAGTTGCAGGGGCAACAGTCTGGATGATTGACTGATCTGGCCTTGTAACACTAACCAAAATGGCCTTGCTGTTCTGGTATTGCGAACGGCTGAAAGCAAGGGGAAACTACAGCCGTAATTTTTCCCGAGGTCAAGCAGCTTTACTGTATGATTAAATGATGATTGCGTCCTCTTGGGTAAAATAGTCCCCCATTCGGATCTCCGGGCGGGGACTACTCAGGAAGACATCGTTATCAGGAGAAAGAAAACTGACGTTCTACGGAACGGAGCGTGGAATGTCAGATCCCTTAATCGGGCAGGTAGGTCAGAAAAATTAAAAAGGGGAATGGATAGGGTAAAGTTAGATATAGTGGGAATTAGCGAAGTTCGGTGGCACGAGGAACACGACTTTTGGTCAGGTGAATACAGGGTTATAAATACAAAATCAAATAGGGGTAATGCAGGAGTAGGTTTAATAATGAATTAAAAAATAGGAGTACGGGTAAGCTACTACAAACAGCATAGTGAACGCTTTATTGTGGCCAAGATAGACACGAAGCCCGCGCCTACTAGAATAACACAAGTTTATATGCCAACTAGCTCTGCAGATGGTGAAGAAATTGATGAAATGTATTATGAGATACAAGTAGTTATTCAGGTAGTGAAGGGAGGCGAAAATTTAATACTCATGGGTGACTGGAATTCGAGAGTAGGAAAAGGAAGAGAAGGAAACATAGTAGGTGAATATGGATATGGGCCAAGAAATGAAAGAGGAAGCCGCCTGGTAGAATTTTGCGCAGAGCATAACTTAATCTTAACTAACACTTGCTTCAAGAATCATGAAAGAAGGTTGTATAAATGGAAGAACCCTGGAAATACTAGAAGATATCAGATAAATTATGTAATGGTAAGACAGAGATTTAGGAACCAGGTTTTAAATTGTAAGACATTTCCAGGAGTAGATGTTGACACTGACCACAATCTATTGGTTTTGAGCTGTAGATTAAAACTGAAGAAAATGAAAAAAGGTGGGAATTTAAGGAGATTTGACCTGGATAAACTGAAAGAACCAGAGGTTGTACAGGATTTCAGGGAGAGCATAAGGGAACAATTGACAGGAATGGGGGAAAGAAATACAGTAGAAGCTGAATGGGTAGCTTTGAGGGATGAAAGGCAGCAAAGGACCAAGCAGGTAAAAAGATGAGGGCTAGTAGAAACCCTTTGGTAACAGAAGAAATATTGAATTTAATTGATGAAAGGAGAAAATATAAAAATGCAGTAAATGAAGCAGGCAAAAAGGAATATAAACGTCTCAAAAACGAGATCGACAGGAAGTGCCAAATGGGTAAGCAGGGATGGCTAGAGGACAAATGTAAGGATGTAGAGGCGTATCTCACTAGGGGTAAGATAGATACTGCCTACAGGAAAATTAAAGACACCTTTGGAGAAAGGAGAACCACTTTCATGAATATCAAGAGCTCAGATGGAGACCCAGTTTTAAGCAAAGAAGGGAAAGCAGAAAGGTGGAAGGAGTATATAGAGGGTCTATACAAGGGCGATGTACTTGAAGACAATATTATGGAAATGGAAGGGGATGTAGATGAAGATGAAATGGGAGAAATGGTACTGCGTGAAGAGTTTGACAGAGCACTGAAAGACCTGAGGCGAAACAAGGCCCCCGGAGTAGACAATATTCGATTAGCCTTGGGAGAGTCAGTCCTGACAAAACTCTACCATCTGGTGAGCAAGATGTATGAGACAGGCGAAATACCCTCAGACTTCAAGAAGAATATAATAATTCCAATTCCAAACAAAGCACGTGTTGACAGATGTGAAAATTACCGAACTATCAGTTTAATAAGTCACAGCTCAAAATACTAACATGAATTCTTTACAGACGAATGGAAAAACTGGTAGAAGCCGACCTCGGGGAAGATCAGTTTGGATTCCGTAGAAATGTTGGAACACATGAGACAATACTGATCCTACAACTTACTTTAGAGGAAAGATTAAGGAAAGGCAAACCTAGGTTTCTAGCATTTGTAAACTTAGAGAAAGCTTTTGACAATGATGATTGGAATACTGTCTTTCAAATTCTGAAAATGGCTGGGGTAAAATACAGGGAAGGAAAGGTTATTTACAAATTGTACAGAAACCAGATGGCAGTTATGAGAGTCGAGGGACATGAAAGGGAAGCAGTGGTTGGGAAGAGAGCGAGACATGGTTGTAGCCTATCCCCGATGTTATTCAATCTGTATATCGAGCAAGGAGTAAATGAAACAAAAGAAAAGTTCGGAGTAGGAATTAAAATCCATGGAGAAGAAATAAAAACATAGAGGTTTACCGATGACATTGTAATTCTGTTAGAGAAAGCAAAGGACCTGGAAGCGCAGTTCGACGGAATGGACAGTGTCTTGAAAGGAGGATATAAGATGAATATGAACAAAAGCAAAAGGAGGATAATGGAATGTACTCGAATTAAGTCGGGTGATGCTGAGGGAATTAGATTGGAATATGAGACACTTAAAGTAGTAAAGGAGTTTTGCTATTTGGGGAGCAAAATAACTGGTGATGGTCGAAGTAGAGAGGATTTAAAATGTATACAGGATATGGCAAGGAAAGCGTTTCTGAAGAAGAAAAATTTGTTAACATCGAGTATAGATTTAAATGTCAGGAAGTCGTTTCTGAAAGTATTAGTATGGAGTGTAGCCATGTATGGAAGTGAAACGTGGACGATGAATAGCTTGGACTAGAAGAGAATAGAAGCTTTCGAAATGTGGTGCTAAAGAAGAATGCTGAAGATTAGATGGGTAGATCACATAACTAATGAGGAGGTATTGAATAGAATTGGGGAGAAGAGGAGCTTGTGGCACAACTTGACAAGATGAAGGGATCGGTTGGCAGGACGTTTTCTGAGACATCAAGGGATCACCAATTTAGTATTGGAGGGCAGCAGTGAGGGTAAAAATCGAAGAGGAAGACGAAGAGATGAATACACTAAGCAGATTCAGAAGGATGTAGGCTGCAGTAGGTACTAGGAGATGAAGAAGCTTGCACAGGATAGAGTAGCATGGAGAGCTGCATCAAACCAGTCCCAGGACTGAAGACCACAACAACAACATTTGTTTTTCTGGAAGATCGGTCAGGCGAAAATACACTCTCGAGTTACATGAATGTGAACACCTGCCAAACGCCTGAATAACAGCACCAGCAGCGTCCACCGCTGTGTGGGTGGAGAGCCTTTCATGTTCCGGTAGGCAGCGGCAGGCAGGAAGAGCAGCCGCGCCGGCTCCAGTGCGGGGCCAAGCTGCCCAGCCTCGCTGCGTTTCTCGGCTGAGGATCCATGGCGCCAACTGCCAGACACAGTTCATCCCACTGACTCTCGATTGGGTTTAAATCCAGGGAGTTCGATGGCCAGTGGAGTACGGTAAACGCATGCTGGTGCTCTTTTAACCACGCACGTACAGTGTGAGCTGTGTGACACCTTGCATTGCACTACAGGAAGACTCTGTCGTATCGGCGAAAACCAAATTAAATTTGCCTATTTTTGTGGTCTATCAAAAAGATAGAGAAATGCTTCTGTGGATCCATTGCACCTTCCACAGACCACAATGCTTTCACGCTTTTCACAACGTCCGCGCCAACACTCACCTGTCAGACGGAGTCTGAGGCCACTGGTGGCCCCTCACTGGACGTGCAGTTGCCGTACCGGCGTGCAGATCGCAGCCTTCGCCGCCGATGCACAGGAGTCAGCACGGGCGCGTGACAGCTGCGAAGGCCCGTACGCAGCAACGTTCTCTTAACAGTCGTTGAGAAGACACTGTTGATGGACTACTGCTTCATCGGGGCGGACAGCTGCTCAACAGTTGCACGTGTACTCGCCCGTTCACATCTGCGCAGCCGTCGTTCGCCCCTGTCACGTTTTGCACCTCAGTTGTCTCGGTGCCGGTTTTGGACAGCGCCATCTTGCCATGCCCGGTATACTTTAACCACGGAAGCACGCGAACAGCTTACGCACCCAGCTGTTTCAGAAAAGCTTCCACACTTGGCCCGAAAGGTAATGATCGTGGACGTCAGATAAATCGCTCCTTTTCCGTATTACGATAACGACTGCACTGTTTCCCGCGTCCCCCCGACACACTTTATGTCCCCTCCACTGCTAGTGCTGCCACCTGACTTCTGTGAGTGGTTTTTCACGTTGACGTCCAACATAGGTGGTGGTCACATTAATGTGATAGCATAGTGTACAATCTGTGTACTGATTTTTTTCTTCACAAGCAAAAGTAAATTCTGAAGAAAAAAAAAAACAGTTTTCGCAGTGTCGGAAGGAAACAGGGGTGCAGAAGCTGCTTTCCCATGGACTAGAACGTTATTTAGGAGGAAATACGAACGAAAGTGAAACGTCTTAAAGGCGTTCGCTGCCTTATAGTTACTATTATTTGTTTTATTGTAATAGGATGAACTTGTCTACATGAGGACGTTTAAGGATACAAGACAGATGGAGAAGGGAGAAGAAACCACCCTTTAGAAGATTCATCAAAGAAGACGACGGGACGTAAAAGATACCACAGAGGCATCAAACCTTTCAGAATCGGCAGCAATCACGTTGCGAGAGTGCTATCATGCCATTGTGCATTTACGCAGCAAAACGAATGAGTTATGTGATAATTTTGAGAGAAAGAGAGACAGGTATTTTATTGTACCGTGTGCTCAAAAAGTCAGTATAAATTTCAAAACTTAATAAACCACGGAATAATGTAGATAGAGAGGTAAAAATTGACACACATGCTTGGAATGACATGGGATTTTATTAGAACCAAAAAAACCCAAAGTATTGCTAGACGCGTGAAAGATCTCTTGTGTGCGTCGTTTGGTGACGATCGTGTGCTCAGCCGCCACTTTCGTCATGTTTGGCCTCCCAGGTCCCCAGACCTCAGTCCGTGCGATTATTGACTTTGGGGTTAACTGAAGGCGCAAGTGTATCGTGATCGACCGACATTTCTAGGGATACTGAAAGACAACATCCGACGCCAATACCTCACCATAACTCCGGACATGCTTTACAGTGCTTTTCAAAACGTTATTCCTCGACGTCAGCTATTGTTGTGGAATTATGGTGGACATATTGAGCATTTCCTGTAAAGAACATCATCTTTGCTTTGTCTTATTTTGTTATGCTAATTATTGCTATTCTGATCAGATGAAGCGCCATCTGTCGAACATTTTTTGAACCTTTTGTATTTTTTTGTTCTAATAAAACCCCATGTCATTCCAAGCATGTGTGTCAATTTGTATCTCTCTATCTACATCATTCCGTGATTTATTCAGTTTTCAAGTTTATACTGACTTTTTGATTACCCGGTATTTCGAGGAGAAGTAGAGTGATAAGTCTCCGAGGCAAATGCCGTGGACTGTTCGCTCTAAACTGTATTCCAGACACAAAGAGCCAAACTTGTGATTTCTAATTAGAACGGTATAATAAGCAGAGAGTGTGCCATACAAAAGTTCTGTTAAGCAGCCGTCCATTATCGTAAGTGAATATCTGTGATCTTGGCCTTAACCCGACACGTGCCCATACCGCAGCAAAGTGTTTTGCTTTCAGTTGCGGTGGACATTTTAGAAATCGATGAAGCCGCCTTCACCGTTTTGGCAGCAGCTCAGCGATATTGCCGGAACAGCAAAGTGTTTACTCCAGAAACTCCGCAACAATCATCGTGAGATAGGAAGTATTGAGCTGACATCTCTGAATTCGTTTATCAACAGTCCATCGCCATTTGCGTTACTGGATCATACAAAATCAAAACAACTTACGTAACATTAGATTAGAGAGTGCTACACAACAGAACAACGCTCATATCCCTTAAGACGATAACTAGGGGTATCCCGCAGTGCAGTAATAACGTCAGATTTTACTCGGTGTCAGAACCTTGCATTATGTTAGATACAGTAGAGGTGCAAACAGTAAAGTTCATGACAAGCCTGTACTATCCTCTTTCTTTATCGCCCTGCTGTACTGAATGCGGAAGTGTTTTCAGTTTGAGGTACCTTGTAGCCAAGAACAAGGCGATATTAATTCACTGGAACTTTCAAATCCAAAACAGTTGTGAAACGTAACAGACAACTGCATTCAGATGTAGCCATTTATAAATGGAAATTGATTACAAAAGTAGTTTATTACTCACTATATACGAGCACTGGTCAAGTTTCGCAGCTCATTTATATCCAATTACAGTTCACCTTTCTACATGCTTCTATCCCAGTCAGTAAACTAACATGTGTTACGTCGATCGTATCAATACTTTGACAGCATTCTGTTGACCCATTTCAGCAAGTATACATTCACATCACTTAATTTGAATAACATTTTAGGTAAAGCGTTGTTTGTCCGCACATAGACTTTCGGTAGGTACTGTAACACATCTACAATCACGGAAGGTATTTGTATATTTATATTTATATTGCATGGAGAGCTGCATGAAAACAGTCTTCGGACTGAAGACCATAACAAGAACAACATATGTATTTAATACATCATTGTATGCACTGGTTTAAGTGTGTTTGTGGATATATCTGTTTGTAGCAGGGATAAGTTACGTCAGTTGTAACAAGAATAGCTAGCTACCAGATATTTGCATACGTAAATTCGGTCATGTTGAAAGCTTTCCACACTTGATTGTCTTTGAAAGAAGGGGCGTGGCATCTCAAGTTATACACTCCTGGAAATTGAAATAAGAACACCGTGAATTCATTGTCCCAGGAAGGGGAAACTTTATTGACATATTCCTGGGGTCAGATACATCACATGATCACACTGACGGAACCACAGGCACATAGACACAGGCAACAGAGCATGCACAATGTTGGCACTAGTACAGTGTATATCCACCTTTCGCAGCAATGCAGGCTGCTATTCTCCCATGGAGACGATCGTAGAGATGCTGGATGTAGTCCTGTGGAACGGCTTGCCATGCCATTTCCACCTGGCGCCTCAGTTGGACCAGCGTTCGTGCTGGACGTGCAGACCGCATGAGACGACGCTTCATCCAGTCCCAAACATGCTCAATGGGGGACAGATCCGGAGATCTTGCTGGCCAGGGTAGTTGACTTACACCTTCTAGAGCACGTTGGGTGGCACGGGATACATGCGGACGTGCATTGTCCTGTTGGAACAGCAAGTTCCCTTGCCGGTCTAGGAATGGTAGAACGATGGGTTCGATGACGGTTTGGATGTACCGTGCACTATTCAGTGTCCCCTCGACGATCACCAGTGGTGTATGGCCAGTGTAGGAGATCGCTCCCCACACCATGATGCCGGGTGTTGGCCCTGTGTGCCTCGGTCGTATGCAGTCCTGATTGAGGCGCTCACCTGCACGGCGCCAAACACGCATACGACCATCATTGGCACCAAGGCAGAAGCGACTCTCATCGCTGAAGACGACACGTCTCCATTCGTCCCTCCATTCACGCCTGTCGCGACACCACTGGAGGCGGGCTGCACGATGTTGGGGCGTGAGCGGAAGACGGCCTAACGGTGTGCGGGACCGTAGCCCAGCTTCACGGAGACGGTTGCGAATGGTCCTCGCCGATACCCCAGGAGCAACAGTGTCCCTAATTTACTGGGAAGTGGCGGTGCGGTCCCCTACGGCACTGCGTAGGATCCTACGGTCTTGGCGTGCATCCGTGCGTCGCTGCGGTCCGGTCCCAGGTCGACGGGCACGTGCACCTTCCGCCGACCACTGGCGACAACATCGATGTACTGTGGAGAGCTCACGCCCCACGTGTTGAGCAATTCGGCGGTACGTCCACCCGGCCTCCCGCATGCCCACTATACGCCCTCGCTCAAAGTCCGTCAACTGCACATACGGTTCACGTCCACGCTGTCGCGGCATGCTACCAGTGTTAAAGACTGCGATGGAGCTCCGTATGCCACGGCAAACTAGCTGACACTGACGGCGGCGGTGCACAAATGCTGCGCAGCTAGCGCCATTCGACGGCCAACACCGCGGTTCCTGGTGTGTCCACTGTGCCGTGCGTGTGATCATTGCTTGTACAGCCCTCTCGCAGTGTCCGGAGCAAGTATGGTGGGTCTGACACACCGGTGTCAATGTGTTCTTTTTTCCATTTCCAGGAGTGTATTTAGCCTTCAAGGTGTCGTGGTGTATACATTCTGTACTGAGGTATTACGTGTTCGTGGCACTGTAGTATATTCTGGGAATCAGATTTTGTATTCAGTGTGGGAAGAGGACATACGTACATATTTCTTTTTACATTGGGAATATACTGTAAAGAATATCAACTGTTTACAAGTTCCATGAGGTTAAGTAATTTCATAAAACTCTTTACTGAATCGTGATAGTTAATAAGTCAGGAAGAACTCAAGTGGGAGATAGTAACGACCACTTCAGAGGACACTACGTGAGTATGCTACTTCCGCCATAGTCAGATGGCGTAATAAGAGCTGATCGTCATTGTCTTTTTAATAATAATAAAAGTGTTCCGGGTATTATGGCACGACAGATAGTAAAATAACTACTACTTGACAAAATCGACGTTTTGGTCAAAGTTACAATATTCTCTCTTGTGTTTACCGGTGTTTTGTCGTCCGGCTAGTCAAGGCTACCTTAGTTAATTCCGCACCGAGCAAACAGCCCACAGCGGCTGATACTGCGCCTGCTGCAAGGCGGAGAAGGAACCTTATTTCCGGTTCTGAAGCCCCTGTCGAAAGTTTCTTCAGTCATCGGAAACTGCCAGTGGAGAAAGTTCTTAATAGAGGCCAAGGCGGACACTCTTGACTTCCTTCCTCAAAAGACCCTGTAAGCTTCTTTCGAAATGACTTCGAAATGAAAGGACTTTTAAGTGTCCCTCGCGAAGCCAACAATCTTTGCTTCCCTCTACCTAGTCCACCACTCTCTATTTCCCTCTCTCTCTCTCTCTCTCTCTCCTCATCTCTCTCTCCCTCTCTCTCTCTTGCTCTGTCTCGCTCTATCCCTGTCTGTCTTATTTCCTGTACACGTCAGACTTCGTCCACCGCCTTTCGGAAGCACTGTGAGTGAAATTTGCCAACACAAAATTTTCTTATGAAACAAATAAACACTCAAAATGTATTTAAATTAGGAAATGTAAGTGAATAGATTTAGTTGGCGTAACTGTATTTTATTCCTGGTTTGAACGTTGTCACAAGAATTGTTTTTTCATATTCCTCATTGGAGACCAAAAGAATAGTAGCGACAAGGTACATCTCGGAAGTTATCCAAGTTCTTACAAAATCCCCCGCATTGAGTTTTACAAGGCTACGAAAACATTTTAGGCTTCCCTCTAAGCTTCCCCACTGTGTCAGTTCATCCAGCCCACTGACAGTACTGGAATTTGCTCGGTCAAACGTATGAAACACGAGACGTTGTGATGCAGTTTAAATTTAAATGTTGTGTTTAATATATTAGATCTTCACATGTGCAGAGATATTTTGATGCTATGTGCCTCAAATTTACTATGTCGAATGATTAGAATTCAGTTGGGAAGTTTACAGATTACTGGCACCCTGTTCATAGATATGTGGGAAAGATGTATTTCTTGCGTAATGGAACCAGTCTTTACTGCTGTGAACTTCATTTGGGGACATGTATTCTGTCACGGTTAGTTCCAAGTTTTCTTGAAGATATTGATTCTCTGGTTCGCCTAATCATAGAGCAGTGACGTGACTCAGCTGCTGTAAAGTCGTCTTTCGTTTTCACATTCTCTGAAAAGAAATAGATGTTTCTCTCACTGAAAACGACAGAGCTGATCCAAAGGTGTCAGATCTCACCTGGCTGTCACTTTTGTTCACAGTCAAAATCACATGATCGAACTTAACATCAAATTTCAGGAAATGGATAACCTCGTCTTTCATCTCTAGAGATATGTCAAAGGGTTTCTGAGAAGGCTGTCCTTGTTTGTAGGACAAATGGAAGGGGAAAACTTTTCTCATTTACACTGTTTCAAAGAGTGTTGTGATAAAATCCCCGAAAATGTCGGTCTTGATATTCCGAAAAAAAATTATTCGTTACTAGAAGAAGCATTATTCCAGAGATTTCCATAACTTGACAGTACTGAGGGTGACATTCTTCTGTTCGAGAAGCCATCTGATTGAAACTCGTTGAAACAGAAGCACACAGAAGAAAATCTTGTTGAGTTTTGTCACTGCTGCCGGCCGCGGTGGTCTAGCGGTTCTGGCGCTGCAGTCCGGAACCGCGGGACTGCTACGGTCGCAGGTTCGAATCCTGCCTCGGGCATGGGTGTGTCTGATGTCCTTAGGTTAGTTAGGTTTATGTAGTTCTAAGTTCTAGGGGACTTATGACCTAAGATGTTGAGTCCCATAGTGCTCAGAGCCATTTGAACCATTTTTTTTTGTCACTGCTTGCATGGAATCGAGTTTCCAAAGCTGAAGGAATTTTTCGTTGGTGTGGTATTAGAGTTTTGAACAACTTATGTCTGTGAGCAAACATTTTCAAAACCGAAGCATGTACAGTCAACAAAATTAGCAAAGCAGTTTGCATTCCGAGACTACGACAATAGTACACAAGATTCTGAATCAAAACCAACCAAATACTATAGTAAACACCAAAAAATAATGCGACAACGCCATTGGCAATGATGGGAAAGTGGTCAACACGTGACACAGAAGTCACTGACACAAGTACACTGTAAATAAAAAAAAATAAACACATAAACAACACAACCTGAGAAATAAGTATCTACAACAAACTACTGAAACATATTTTTAATTAACATAATGTGGACCTGTAAGGCAACAACACTAAATGACAGCATCACAGAAGTGCCAAGGACCTGGATCCTGCAGGGTCGCCAATAGCAAGATTCTGGTCTTTCAGTTGCAATCAAGATTTTAATAAAATGGCAAAGTTAATGTTAATAAGAACACTGGAATGAGTTGTGGTCTAAATAACAATAGGTTTATTCATTCTTAGCATCACATGAAAAAAATGGCTAAACCACACAAACATTTTTATCTGACAAACGCAAACAAATGAAAAGCGGTGAACAAAGTGATCAGCTGGGGATGAATACACCACACTAGCCAGAAATAATTGCTTTATCTGACTACATAAATGTGAATCCCTGGTATGGCCAAAAAACCACTCTACTTCCAAGCATCTATACTCTACAATTCAATAAAGGAATATGTGGTTCCAAAGAACAGGGTGCTGAGAAGCATATACTGGAGCCCTACGCCATAGTGGCGAATAATTTACCCTTCTGTAGATGAGGGCAGCACAGCACGATACGGTCGCTGACTGGAATCATGGACTGTGACAGTCTGTTAATAACAGCGCGAGTGCGGAAAATATGCAAATATACGATCTCGCGTTTGGCTGATTCTGAATGAGGGTACTTCTCTAAGGCCCTCTGAAACTCCGGTGGATTCCAGTGTGCAGATGTACCTGTTTGTTGGTCTGCTAAACCAGTTTGACTCTGTGACGCGACTATGCATGACAGAATACATCAAACGTTTAGATGGTTGACTCTGAACAAATAAGTACACCCACAGATCACCTCTGCCGGTTCAGATGGTGACTGGCACAGGTTGTAAGTGGCACACTAGCCGAAGACATAAGTATGACAGTTTAGGTAAACGCCTGACATTCTTTACTTGTGAACCATCAGTATAGGTGTGTTTTCTTTTCTTTCACTCAGCTTTCCTCGCCAGCTCGGTAGCATAGAAAATTTACAGGCTTAGACTACACCCACTTTCGCACAAGTGAATCACGAGATGGAGCTCGGAATTCGAAGCTGGGAGACCGCCCCCTGCTCTGCATATACAGATTTGACCAACCAGCGACTTTAAAAAATAATTGGGAGAAAAGGAAAAAGATTCAACTTTGCGGCCTCTTTCCCACGTTTTTATGCAGTGTCTTTGTTAAAAGTATCACCTGGTTGTGATCACAGTCCTCCACAAAAAGACTGATATCTCTCTTGTTGCATCCATTTCGAACTTTCCAAAGAACGGCCATAAAGTCGCTAAAAGCCTCATGCCTTCACAAATGTGTTTTGTAGCAGAGTCTGGACACCTGGGCGCCACTGCCCTCTTCCATGGAAGCTGTCTCATCGGCTTCCTGCCTAACAAGGGCGCATCCCCTGCTTTACTGCCAATCATCAGTTCGCACAAAGCTCTGCTCACAGCTGCAGCGACTCCTCAGCGCTAGTTAGCCTACCTGGACGCGGCCGTCGATCGACTGGCGCCCACAATGTGTCTGCACAAAAAGACAGTGGGACTTGGCAGTCCGCAAACGTTTTCACCCAGGTTCCGTAGAAAAAACGCTCTCCTCCGACATTACCCACCGCACGCCTTTACTGCAGTCACTTAACTCTCTTTCCTCTTGTACGCATAGTAATATGGTTCCTTCACTAGACCCCACAAGCAATAGTGTTAACTACTGCCCAACATTTCTTCATAATGTATGAAGTCAGATCGTATCCAGGTTAAGCAACCAAGTAATAAAGATCAACTTCTCTAAGAAAATAACGAAGTATAACACCATGTTAGAAGTGAGAGCGCCCTGCAACTGTCACAACCTCCCCGTTCCTCTCAGATTTATTCTTGGGGAGTGTCACACTTCAAAAGGTTAGTGTGACACAGGACAGAATAAATTGTGACAGTTTTGTTGGGTCATTATGAAAGAAGTAAACATTAACAAACCCCAGCACAATGTAATAGTGTGTTCTTAACACATTCAACCGGGCGTCATCCGTACAGTCTCTCCTGCATGCCTACAAAATTAAAGTGAGAAAAGTAAATGTGACTGGTGCACCATCGGCTCATATCCTTGAAGACCCAGACATAAATGACAGTTACTAGATGATTACAGGGTCATGCAGACATTTACCTATTCATTCGTCCTGAAATTGGGGCCAGAGAAGGATTTTCCCTATCCACAATATGATGATGATGTCTGGAGGAAAATTACTACTCCTGGTGAATTATAGAAATGGCTGCACTCGTTCCTTGACACAATATCGATCACAAACATTCTCACATTCACCCAATATAAAAGATTCCTAGTTTTCATTTTGCATGTCATCTGTTCCGCTTATTTCTTTAACATGTGTCAATCTGTTCCTTTAGTACAAAGATGCTATTGTCAACACAACAAAACAACTTATAAGTAACATAAAACAAGTGAATCTTCACACAAAACGAATAATAATACACAAGTTCATTAAGAGAAACGACCAATGTCTCCAGAGACGTAAGTACCTCGATTCAGCACTCTGCAAGTCGCTCGCCCTTCCATTCACCAGTATGTCCCTCGGGACCTCGGAAGCCGGAAGTGGCGGCAAAAGTGCTCGCATGCTGCCAGGGCACGAGCCCTTTATTGAAAGCTCTTGGTGCCCAGAGACTCGTCCGCACATGCCTCCATTCAGTACCCCGATGACGTCATGTGGGCCAGCTGCCCTGTTGTCGCTATGTGGGCTACCACCGCCTGTGTCTCGCAGTGGTGTCATACGTAAAGTAGCTGCGACACCACAGTGGTGTCACGTGCACAGTATCGCTCAGTGGCTGGCGACAGCCAGCGCTTTACTGCCTTTTGCATTCTGTTGGTGTTTTGTTTAGCTAACAATGCGTTACACACGTCAACAAGATTTTTGTTTTTATAAGTACTTGTTCCCTTTCATCATGGCAGACGAGAGAGATGATACGGTTATTTATGATGAATGTGGAGATGTCGTGTCTGATGTTCCTGACGACTTTTCCGCTTGGGAAGAGGACAATAGATATTTAAAAAAAAAAAAAAAGAAGTGAAGCAGAATCGTCAGAAGATAGTGAAATACGTCCAAGAAGAATTCGGATCAGACTTCTACACTCCTGGAAATTGAAATAAGAACACCGTGAATTCATTGTCCCAGGAAGGGGAAACTTTATTGACACATTCCTGGGGTCAGATACATCACATGATCACACTGACAGAACCACAGGCACATAGACACAGGCAACAGAGCATGCACAATGTCGGCACTAGTACAGTGTATATCCACCTTTAGCAGCAATGCAGGCTGCTATTCTCCCATGGAGACGATCGTAGAGATGCTGGATGTAGTCCTGTGGAACGGCTTGCCATGCCATTTCCACCTGGCGCCTCAGTTGGATCAGTGTTCGTGCTGGACGTGCAGACCGCGTGAGACGACGCTTCATCCAGTCCCAAACATGCTCAATGGAGGACAGATCCGGAGATCTTGCTGGCCAGGGTAGTTGACTTACACCTTCTAGAGCACGTTGGGTGGCACGGGATACATGCGGACGTGCATTGTCCTGTTGGAACAGCAAGTTCCCTTGCCGGTCTAGGAATGGTAGAACGATGGGTTCGATGACGGTTTGGATGTACCGTGCACTATTCAGTGTCCCCTCGACGATCACCAGTGGTGTACGGCCAGTGTAGGAGATCGCTCCCCACACCATGATGCCGGGTGTTGGCCCTGTGTGCCTCGGTCGTATGCAGTCCTGATTGTGGCGCTCACCTGCACGGCGCCAAACACGCATACGACCATCATTGGCACCAAGGCAGAAGCGACTCTCATCGCTGAAGACGACACGTCTCCATTCGTCCCTCCATTCACGCCTGTCGCGACGCCACTGGAGGCGGGCTGCACGATGTTGGGGCGTGAGCGGAAGACGGCCTAACGGTGTGCGGGACCGTAGCCCAGCTTCATGGAGACGGTTGCGAATGGTCCTCGCCGATACCCCAGGAGCAACAGTGTCCCTAATTTGCTGGGAAGTGGCGGTGCGGTCCCCTACGGCACTGCGTAGGATCCTACGGTCTTGGCGTGCATCCGTGCGTCGCTGCGGTCCGGTCCCAGGTCGACGGGCACGTGCACCTTCCGCCGACCACTGGCGACAACATCGATGTACTGTGGAGACCTCACGCCCCACGTGTTGAGCAATTCGACGGTACGTCCACCCGGCCTCCCGCATGCCCACTATACGCCCTCGCTCAAAGTCCGTCAACTGCACATACGGTTCACGTCCACGCTGTCGCGGCATGCTACCAGTGTTAAAGACTGCGATGGAGCTCCGTATGCCACGGCAAACTGGCTGACACTGACGGCGGCGGTGCACAAATGCTGCGCAGCTAGCGCCATTCGACGGCCAACACCGCGGTTCCTGGTGTGTCCGCTGTGCCGTGCGTGTGATCATTGCTTGTACAGTCCTCTTGCAGTGTCCTGAGCAAGTATGGTGGGTCTGACACACCGGTGTCAATGTGTTCTTTTTTCCATTTCCAGGAGTGTATTTACCGATGACCAATAATAAATCTGAAGGATCTCCGGATCCAAACATATTTCCCATTCCCAAAGACACACAGAGCATGAAGGATATCATAGAATGATATGTTGGGAACGATATATTTTACTATATTAGCAATGATACCAACAAGTACCACAGTCAAAATTGCAATAGAAGGAAACTGGATAAAAAAACTGTCAAATTTGTCGACGTTATGGGACCCGAACATAGCAAAAGGATTAGGCTTGCTATTCTTATGTGAACTGTAAAAATCGCAAGGATCGATGATTATTGGTTAAAGAATTCCTTGATATAAACACCGATATTTCGCAGAACGATGTACCACAACCGATTCAGACAAATATTATCATTTTTACATTTTTCCGAAAACAACAATAATCCGTATAAAGCCGACCGGATTTTTAAAGTGCAATTCGTAATTGATTATTTTTTCCAAAAAGTTCAAAGAAACCTTTAATCTATGTCAAAACGTCTCAGTTGATGACGAAATGATACCATGCCGTGGATAGTTAGATTTAAAAATTTACAATCCGTCGAAAATCACGAAATGTCGCATACTCATTTGGATTCTGTGTGATTCGAGTACAGGATACATTTACTCCTTCAGGATGCACTCAAGCGCTGGACAGCCTTCAGCAAAAACAGTGATGGAACTGTTGACACCTTCTTATGGAAAGTGGCATCACCTCTACATGGATAATTATAACAGTGTAGAACTTGTAGAGAAATTACTTGAAAAGAAAATTGGAGTTTGTTGAACGATACGGCAAAATAGAGGATTTCCGGAAAAATTAAGGTGCGTAAAAGTCAATGTGTTTGAAGCTTGTCATCAACGGATAGGTGACAAGCTGCCGGCGACAAACCAGGTAATCCGAAGTAGTGCTGCGGCCGCAGGCGAATAAACTTGTACGAGACGAGACGTGTGGAGGGCACAGTGCTAGGTGCCAGTGTGGTCCTGGGCGCGCTGTCTGCTCAGCTGCTGCAGCCGCCCCGGTGTCAGCGACCTCTCCAGCTGCCTGGTATGTCGCCATCTGCTCAGCCCCCGTAGTCTGCACAATGCTTGCACGCTGTGCTGTGTTTTTACAAATATGTTTACAGCATAAATACAGAGAGAATTATAACGAATTTTTAAGGACTTGCTTTACATTATTACTCCAAGAATAAAAAGTAAAAATGGTGTACAGAGCTCTTTTGACAAATATAAAAGTCCGCAGCTCGTGGTCGTGCGGTAGCGTTCTCGCTTACCACGCCCGGGTTCCCGGGTTCGATTCCCGGCGGGGTCAGGGATTTTCTCTGCCTCGTGATGACTGGGTGTTGTGTGCTGTCCTTAGGTTAGTTAGGTTTAAGTAGTTCTAAGTTCTAGGGTACTGATAACCATGGATGCTAAGTCCCATAGTGCTCAGAGCCATTTGAACCATTTGAACAAATATAAAATGTTATTCTATTCTACAATTATCTCCAGCGAATTGACGCATGGTGCAGGGAATGGCAATTGAATCTCAATGTAGACAAGTGTAATGTGCTGCGAATACATAGAAAGAAAGATCCCTTATCATTTAGCTACAATACAGCAGGCCAGCAACTGGAAGCAGTTACTTCCATAAATTATCTGGGAGTACGCATTAGGAGTGATTTAAAATGGAATGATCATATAAAGTTGATCGTCGGTAAAGCAGATGCCAGACTGAGATTCATTGGAAGAATCCTAAGGAAATGTAATCCGAAAACAAAGGAAATAGGTTACAGTACGCATGTTCGCCCACTGCTTGAATACTGCTCAGCAGTTGGGATCCGTACGAGATAGGGTTGATAGAAGAGACAGAGAAGATCCAACGGAGAGCAGCGCCCTTCGTTACAGGATCATTTAGTAATCGCGAAAGCGTTACGGAGATGAGAGATAAACTCCAACGGAAGACTCTGCAGGAGAGACGCTCAGTAGCTCGGTACGGGCTTTTGTTGAAGTTTCGAGAACATACCTGTACCTTCGCCGAAGAGTCAAGCAGTATATTGCTCCCTCCTACGTATATCTCGCGAAGAGACCATGAGGATAAAATCAGAGAGATTAGAGCCCACACAGAGGCATACCGACAATCCTTCTTTCCACGAACAATACGAGACTGGGATAGAGGGGAGAACCGATAGAGGTACTCAAGGTACCCTCCGCCACACACCGTCAGGTGGCTTGCGGAGTATGGATGTAGATGTAGATTATATTACAGCAATAATTTTAAATGATTAATTTTCTGTGTCTAAATTTTTATAATCTTAAGTAGTGGTGAGATGTAATGTATGATACTTTAGTGTTAATTTCCTACAAGCTCTCGTGCAACTCAAAGTACTAAACCGGCTTAGACTACACATTGACTTCAGTCACTCTCACACCATCTAAGTCTACTACTTATTCATGCATCGCTTCTGCTACAGAAGATATAGGAACTACTGAAGGTACTGCAGATTACTTCCCCATTACTTAGTCTTTATGGTGACACTAATACTGGCGTATGGCGTGAGTTGCGATGAGTGCCGACATCGTCAGGCTGTTCTCTGTGCTGTGTGGGCAAAACAATTCTTCTGCGAAATTCTCTTTTGACTGAAAGTGACACAAAAATTTCTTAGGTTGATGTACAAATTTTACACTCCAGTTGCTGAAACAACAACAAAAAAAGCGCACAAGATATCGACATTTCACCGCAAAGCTACATTTCTTCCGTTCTCTTTCTGTAAATTGATGGTATGCCTCGCTCACGCTGCAAAAACATACCAAAGTGACTCGCACATTCCGTGCTCACGCCACATAATACAGGCTACTGCCCAAGACCTGCCATTCGGGCTCTCGCGGACCACTCGCGAAAGCCCACACGAATATCAACGCACACCAGTGCGGAAAACCACATGCGGGAACCACAAGCAAATAACCGCAATGAACAACAATCGCATAAGACGTGATAACTCATCTGTGTAACCACACTCGAATAAAATATCCCATTCTCGAGTAACATCGCACCAAAGACGACATCTCTAGACGAAAAACACACCACAAACACATCGCGCCATTGGCGATGACAATAATCAGCCCACAGCGAACACACACTGCACTGGACAACGGTCACGAACCACGGCGAAATACACAAGACAGTCAATACGCCTCTCGCGTGGACAATACACAACCATCCTGCAAAATACCTCCATCGGTCTCGCAAACTAATCTCAACGACGCCCCTTTCACACTCTATGCTACTAATTGTACACCGGATCGTACAAGGACGTTTACTGCGATGCAAACAGAATAAACAGAAGAAATTTGATTGTAGCTGAACTCCAAGATATTAAGAGAAGAATTCCGTCCCCAATACTCGTGCACTTGTTCCGGACTCTACGACATAAAATTCTACCGTTGTTGTTACACTTGATTCTGTCTTTCCGTGCAAACTTCAAAACTGCTATGAGAACATATTAACTCATGCGAAAGGGGACTCAAATAAACAACGAAGTTTCTACTCTCAGCTATTATTGTAATTAGTCTGCTCTGGGATGAACATCTGTACAGTGAGACTCTAACAATGCCTAACTCTTATGACCAGCAGAAATGGGAGAAGTTTCTATGCTAATTACCATTGTGAATCACAAAAAAATCTAAACAAATGATTGTTGTCCTTAACACTATCATAACTAAAGAAAACTTATGCTACTATGTTCACGTTCGGCTGTCACCGACTATTAAACAATCTGTGGCTTGTTCAGAATAAGAATCTTCCAGCAATGTTCCTTCAAGATTGTCACATCTAATAACATGGATGAGGTTAGGTCCGAGTTCAGTTGCAGATGCGTTTTGTGCCTCTTCTGCATTTTCAACTAGTCAATTTTTGGTTGTCATTTCCTCGCGCCCTTCGTCCTGGGTTCGGTCCCCGAATCTCAAGTTCCTCGACCAATCGTCTGTTTCCTCCGTTGTTCATTCGCGCACATCTTCCATTGTCATTGAATCCGGATCCATGGTTTCGTGATCCATTGTTTTGTGGTCTTTAGCCTTCATTGCTCCTTCCATTCCAGCCTCTGCGCGTAGTACATAATTATTGCGGTTCCCATTCCAGACTCTCCATTGTTCCACTATATTACTCCCAAAATTTCCCGACCGTGAATGGTTTCCATAAGGCGTTCAATTTCGCACATTCCCATTCCTATTATTATAATTGTTATGTTGTGCACGCGACACACAGCCTGCGACTTATCCGTCAGAATTTCTTTCGTGTTCCCTGCTCGGAATGCGTAATCTAATTTGTAAAGAGTGTTACGGAGAGTACTGAGTTCCACATTACACCTGCCAACTAATACTTGTCGATATGCTGACGGAAGTTTGGTGTAACAGTGACGTATGATTTCACCGGTAGAGCATGGTACTTGAAGATATTGGTTCTTGTCAATCATTGCGTCAAGGAACTTGACTGGACATTTGTAGCCTGAACTCTCGAAATCTTTGCCAACAGTCATCTCGCATTTTACGCGCTTTTGCGTCTCCTTGGACCACTAGATATTTAGGAAGCTGTCCTTGAACACGTCGCAGATATTCCGCGCATTTTCTCCGCGACTGAACCTTGAAAGTGTTCGCAGATAAAGTCTGATTTGTATTTTAAAGGCCAATTAGGAGATAAAGAGAGGTCAAATTGCGATATCCACGTGCGTGAGTGAGTAAAGTTACCCTCACACGGAAAACTTCGAATTTTTGGAATTACAAGAAGTGTTGAGGATCAAATGGCACTTAGTAGACAATCTCCGTCCTACGGAAAATATGTCCTTCGGATGTCCTCGTTCGACGTCCCCTCATTTGTGCTGCCTCCAAGGCTTCGAGAAAATGCAGCGTTCATCTCACCGTGTCCGCTGCTCACTGCTAATTGCATGCGTGACGTCTGAATTTGTTTTTGGTTCTTTTGCGATCGCGCTTGGCCCTATTTCAAATTGCTTTTTTAGCGCCTCCTCCAATTTCTTCTCTTTGATAGCTTCCTGCTGAGACCTCTTCAGTCTTGCTCACTGGAGTTGCAGTTGTTACCTCCGAATCAGTCCCTAATTTGCGCAGCTCAGACTCTATTCTGTTCATGGCCGCTGTCGCATGAAGATCCGTGGCTTCACGTATTTTCGTGTCGATGCGCTGCTCCGCGTCATTTTACCATTTTTCCACGCTTTCGACCTTCTTGTTCAAACTGATCGCTGCCTCCGTCCCTGCGATGCTGTGCGTATACTCGTTTTCGGTGCTTCAGCTGCTACTCTTCTTGCGACACTCGCTGCCTGGGCGCTCTCTGCCGTCTTCTTAGAACGTGATGTGCAATCTCTAAGCCTTTGATTGCTTTGGTGTTTACCTTACCTAGGTTTTCCTGGAGTTGGTTTGGCCATGACTTCTGTTCCTCCTGAATCTCATTTACCTGAGTACCGATACTTTTTACGTCCATCAACGTCTCGTTACAATCTCGTACTAATTCATTTACTTTCTCTTCCAAATTCTTCTCCATACCCATTAAAATGGCACCAGACCGAACTCCTCCTCCCTTTCCTTAGTATCGTGATAGACCGAACTCATACTTGATTTCTGTGGTGTTATTTCCGCATCATTGCTTTCCGATACCGCCCTGTCTTCTCTGTCCGTATTTCTGATAATCACCCCTGCTTCGATGTGCTGTGGTACGCTCACATCTTGCATCGCACGCGATCTGACACTGGCCGCCCCCCAAGATAAACCGTATCGGTTTCGTCCCCCTGATTTCCTCGCTACACGACATCGTTGTGGCTAACACCGTTCAACAGCAACACCTCCCTACGTTCAAATAGTGTGCCTGCACCATTTCATTGCACTCTTCTTCTATAACGTACACTTAATTTTCCCTCCTCGCAGTCTACTTGCCTCCGTGCCCTACTTCTCGTTATCATTCAGATTCTCTACACACAACAAACTTTAATTATCCATGCAGCACGTGAACAACTGTATTATCTAACTCAAAAGAAATACACAGTAAAACACAATGACGTGAAAAGAAAATTAGCAAAGCAGTTTGCAGTCCGAGACTACGACAATAGTACACAAGATTCTGAATCAAAAACAACCAAATACAATAATAAACACCAAAAAAATAATACGACAACGCCATTGGCAATTACCGGAAAACTATCAACATGGAACACAGAAGTAACTGACACATACACCGTATATAAAACAAACAAATGCATAAAGAACACAATCAGAGAAATAAGTATCTACAACATACTACTGAAACATATTTTTAACTAACATAATGTCGACGTGTTTGGAAACAACGCTAAATGACAGCATCACAGAAGTGCCAAGGACCTATATCCTGGCAGTTCACCAACTGCAAGATTCCGGTCTTCCAATTCAATCAGATTTTAATAAAATAGCAAAGGTGATGTTAATCAGAACAATGGGATGAGTTGTGGTCTAAATAACAATAAGTTTATTAATTCTTAACATCAAATGAAAAAAATGGCTACATGGCTACAGAAACGCCACACAAACATTTTTATCTGACAAAAGCTTTCAGTGATAAGTGGTCTATGGTGAACAAAGTGATCAGCAGGGGATCAACACACCACACTAACCAGAAATAATCACTTTATCTGACTACATAAATGTGAATCCGTGGTATGGCCCAAAAACTACGCTACTGTCAAACATCTGTACTGTACTGTTAGTAAAGAAAAATGTTGTTCCAAGGAACAGGGTGCTGAGAACCATATATTGGAGCCCTACGCTGTAACAGCACATACTTCATCCTTCTGCAGGTGAGAGTGGCACGGCACGACGCGGCTGCCAACTGGAATCACGGGCAGCGACAATCTGTTACTAATGGCGCACGTGAGGAAACTATGCACACACACGGTCTCATGTTCGGCTGATCCGGAACGCAGGTACTTCCCTATGACCCTCTGAAACCCTGGTGAATTCCAGTGTGCACGTGGACCCATTTGCTGGTCTGACAAACCAGTTTGACTCCGTGACACGATTAGGCGTGACAGAATATGTCAAACGTTTCAATGCCAACTAAAAACAAATAAGTACACCTACGCATCACTCGCTGCGTGCATGATGCTAGAAGCAGTACCTCTGATGATTCAGTTGGTGAACGACACACTAGCAAAGGACACAAGTCTCACCGTTTAGGTAAAGACCTGCTGTTCTTTACTAGGGAAGTGCCACTACAAAGCCTATTCTTCTCTTTCTCTCAGTTTTCATCGCCAGCTCGGTAGCACACAAAAGGAAAACGATTCAGCTTCATGGTCTCTTTCCTATGCGATTACGTCTTTGCTAAAAGCATCACCTGGACAGAACCACGGCACTCCATAAAATAATCATTATCTCTCCAGTTGTGTCCATTTCGTACTTTCCACAGAACGGCCGTAAAGTCGCTAAAAGCCTCATGCCTTCACAAATATGTTATGTAGCAGAGTCTAGACACATGGGCGCCAGTGCCCTGTCCCACAGAAATTCGAAGAAACTCGAAGCCATCTCATCGGCTTCGTATCTAACAAGGGCCGATCCTATGCTTTATTGCCATTCATCAATTCGTACGAAGTTCTGCCCATAGCATACACACAAGCAAGAGTGTTTACTACTGTCAACCATTTCATCATGTGAGTGAAGTCACCTCGTATCAAATATAGCAACCGTCCGCAACTCGTGGTCGTGCGGTAGCGTTCTCGCTTCCTACGCCCGGGTTCCCGGGTTCTATTCCCGGCGGGGTCAGGGATTTTCTCTACCCCGTGATGACTGGGTGTTGTGTGCTGTTCTTAGGTTAGTTAGGTTTAAGTAGTTCTAAGGGACCGATGACCATAGATGTTAAGTCCCATAGTGCTCAGAGCCATTTGAACCTTTTTTGAAATATAGCAACCAAGTAATAAAGTTAATCTTCACTAAGAACATTAAACAGCATGACACCATATCAAAAATGAAAGTGCCTTGCAATCTCTCAATATGGGACCCCTGATATGCCTAGATACGATTCTGACAAGTGACACTTATGTAGGCATACTTTCTGATCACCTGGATCCATTTATGCCTGTTATGCATTCCGACGGACTTGGACAATTCTAGCAGGACGATGAGACACCTCACACGTCCAGAATTGCTACAGAGTGGCTTTAGGCACACTCTTCTGAGTTTAAACACTTCCGCTGGCCACCAAACTCCCCTGACATAAACGTTATTGAGCATATCTGGGATGCCTTGCAACGTGCTGTTCAGAAGAGTTGTTCATCCCTTCGTACTTTTACAGATAGATGACAGCGCCGCAGTAGTCATTGTGTCATTTCCCTTTAGCACTACTTCAGATATTAGTCAAGTCCATGCCACGTTATGTTGATGCACTTCTGAATGCTCGTGGGGCCTTACATGATATTAGGCAGGGTTACCAGTTTCTTTGGGTTTTCATCATATTAATTATAGTGTACGGTACGATAATTGGTTGTACTGTTGCATGAAGTAGAATAGAAATATCAGGGAATGTGTTTGCTATGAAACGTTAAGCGATGTGAGGGTCAGTGATAACATGAAAATGAACTTTATACCAGCTGTGCTAGGATGAGCGAATTACATTCAGGCAATAAGTCATTTGTTTTGTAATGTTTTATTTAATTATTACCAAAATTATTTCAACATCGCTAGAGATAAAGTTAATTGTAGTTAATGGAGAAATTATAGTGAAGGAGTCCTGCAGAACGACTGCCAGCATGCTAGCAGGGGAGACGGCAAACATGCCGGTAACGAGTACTCACCTCGCTGTTCAACAGCGGTAGAGCAACGGCAGGGGACGTCAACACCACACACTGAGACACTGACAACGCTACCCTGAGAGCCGCGGTATGTTGCGCAGACAGATGTCGAATATCCGAAAATGAACGACAAAAGACAACGTACATACCGAGTAACGGTAATGTAATAACCAATGACATGGCTACTGACCGACTGCTCATAGGGGATTGGCAGGCGTACAGCTGCTCATACGTAACACAATACAGTTGCCAAGGAGCTAATTTTGTGACGTTTTGCCTTTATGGACGACAATGACAGAGAAGCAACCACTCTGGTTGGCACTGAGAAGGTCCTTCTGTTCAATATACCTCATTATGTTTAAGCTCATAATATGTTCTAAGGTTCTATAACAAATCGATGTCAAGAATATTGGGAGGTAGTTTGGTGGATCAGTTCTATTACCCTTTCGTAGATGGGTGTGACCTGGTGTCTTTTTCCAAGAACTGGGCACAGTTTTTTGTTCGAGGGAAGTATTTATTTATTTATTTAACCTGGCACGATTAGGGCCATCATGCCCCCTCTTACATCAAACCAGGCATTCTACATATTTTGCTTTCATATGTTTTATTAGGTATGTTAAGCTACATGTAATAAGAAAGTGAAATAAACAATTACAAAGATACAATTGGAAAAATGCATACACATACAGTTTATATTCGTAGATGATAAGTACTGCTACAATTAGCCGATATGATAGAGACAGATTTTAGATAGGAGTGCTAGCAGCAGGGGGTATAAGGGAAACTAATGGTGAAGGGAGGAGAAGAATAGGGACATGATGAAACACAGATAAGGAAATATAAGGGAAAAGAAGATTGCGAGGTTAATGGAGATAGATGAAGAGGCAGAACAGAAAGGAGCAAGATAGGAGACACTACCTTCGTTGTTTGACAGAGGGGAGGATTGGCCTTGTACTTAAATTTTATGGAAAACGTTATGAGGATGATAGTAGGAAATGCTTCAACTTCTTCTTAAAAGCGGCAGGGGATTGAATTTTGCGCAGAGTAAGGGGAAGTGTGTTCCAGAAGCAGATTGCGACAACAGAGAAGGAGTTTGCAAATGTTTTTGTTTTGTGGGTGGGCACAGTTAGGATACCAAATAAAAGTTGACTTCATGTTTCGATTATGATGCATTGAAAGGTGTTTAATCTCTGAAGCAAGGTACTGGGGTGCCGGTGAAGTAGACATAGAGTGTGGTAGTCACGCAATTTGTCCGGCGGCAGCCACTCTAGCTGAGAGTATGAAGTACTAACATAATCACATCGGCGAGTGTTGCAGGTGCAACGCACACAGGCGTTCATGGTTTGTTCTAACAGTATTTTGATTTCACCACTCACGCCATGTTGAATTACATCACAATAGTGGAGATTCAGTGGAACGAGTGCTTGTACGAGATGGCGTTTCAGGTACTGTGGACATACGTTCCGAAACTTTTTGACAGCATAGGGACAAGAGGACGTCTGTATTCTCTGCACAGTTGAGATGCTCATCCAAAGTTACACCCGAAAAGTGGCTCAAATTGCTCTGAGCACTATGCGACTTCTAAGGTCATCAGTCCCCTAGAACTTAGAACTCCTTAGCGCCTAGAACCGCTCGGCCACCCGGCTGGTGACACCCAAGTTATTAACGGTTTTCTGATACTGTATTGAAATACCGTCGAGCAGAATAGGAGGCAGCCATTCGTGGAAGTCTGAACTTAGGTTATTAATTTCTAATGAGCTATTAAGATTACTTGTATCTTTTTTGCATTTAGTTGCATGTCACCACCAAAGGCAGATCATCATTCATCTGAGCGATTGCAGTGTTTATATCTACAGGTATGACACTTAGGTAAACCTGGAGATCGTCCGAATAGAAATGATATTTACAGGAGGACAGAACCGACGAAAGGACATTGACATATAAAGCAAACGAAAGTGGTCCTAAGACTGATCCTTGTAGAACTCCTGAGGAGCCATGTTTCCAGGAAGATTTTTCATTTACACGAACAACACAATGCTGTCTGTCTTTTAAGCAGCTTTCAAACCGCCTCATTGCACTATCTGAGAAATTAAGCTTCCGCATTTTTCTGAGCAATGCGTCAAAGTCAACAGTGTCAAAAGCTTTGCTGAAGTGTAGCAGCGTCAATATTGTTGCCTTTCAGCTGTCTATGGCAAATTTCAGGTCATCAGTTACTTTAATTATAGCAGTGTTTGAGGTGTGGTGTTCACGGAAACCGGATTGAAATTTGTCATACTGGATGAATTCATGCAGGTGGTCAGTGATTTGATCATGAACAATGTATTCAAGTGCTTTGGAAACAGCAGGCAGTATGCTAATTGTTCGGTAATCACTAGGCAGTTTCGGATTTTAGATCTTAGGGATGGGTCGAATTATGCTTCGTTTCCATGCAGTGGGGTATATTCCTTTCACGAGAGAAAAGTTAAATATATTAGTTAAGACAGGTACTAAGATATCGGCAACATACTTAATCATGGTTATACTGATACTGTCATTGCCTATAGTCTCAGAAGAGATTCTCAGTATTGCTTTTCTTGCCGTAATTATTTGACACGGAAGGTATCGTAGTTCGTTATCCAGTTAGCAGATTCTTGTGGAGGCAATTATCAGCCCAAATGGGTGTTTAGAGGTGCAGAGAAGAATTCATTTAATTCGTAAAGTGGGACCTGAAAAACAGTTTTCGATTTTGCCTTTGCGACCCCAAGCTACGGAGATCCTTCCACAGATCCGTGGACGTGAAATTGCTGCATACAAGGGACCACTGCAAATGCATTGTTTCACTGTGTTCCGTGGCTTTCTATATTCTTCGAAACGCTGGTGTTTCGTATCTGCTTGAAACGCCTGTGGGCAGCATCCCTATTATTCATCATTTGACGTAATTCAATTGTCAGCCACGCAGCAGGAGATTTTCATTCACGGATTGTGCGTACGGGTGCATGTTTGTCATAGAGGGCAGTGAGTTTATAAAATAAATAAAATAAAAAATATTATTTAGATATTAATTATTCTATCTGTATGATGGTGATTGTGATTGTAATTGTAATTAATATTTGCTTATCTGGAACGTGGACGTTTAATTATTCGGTATCAGACGCTTGACAATGGCTTTCTCGTAAAGGCAATGTTACTCGTAGTTGACCGTGAAATAAAACTGAAATAATCGGACTTCGTAAATAAATCGTTTCCAAAGACTGCTGCGGTAGGTGCGGACTCATAATCTAAATCTCACTATTTCAATAATTTGCCAGCCATGCCAATACGTCGTACAGAGGTGATTGTCTACTAAACATAAAAAAGTTACACAGTTAGTTAAATCAGATATATTCAATGAATAAGCCTACAGTTCATAATCCTACTTACTTTTATAAATATAAATTCTTTACAGAATCGAGTGCCTAGTCTGGTTGCAACTCGCAGTATTCTTCTATAACATGAAATATGGCAATGTGCCAGACAATAGAATAAAATACGTGCTTCTCGTACCACTTCTCCCAGAGCTCTCTCCTTTCTTAATCAAACATAAGAGTAACGTAATTGTGCTTTTGTTTTATCAGCGACACAGCGCTGCAGTTGTGTGCCATAGGCTTTATTTATTTGTCACTGATTATTTATTTAATTAATATTTCGCGTTTCCGAGGAAACTCACGCTCGGCATGCAAATGTGCCTTTATATTGCCCCCTGAATTGCGAGGCGAAAGGACACACCTGCAGGCGAGCAATTCACCTAAAGGCACAAGAAAATCTAAGTTATCTACAACTATTTACATGACTTACATTATACACATTATATACAAAATTTGAATGACGCGGGTGCGCCGTAAAAGTTCTTATGTTGGCAGATAGAGTGCGCGCATGCGCAGAAGCGTCTGTGTGACTCCGGCACTGCCGTTATATCGTACAGTTAGATCACGCAGCACAGTATTGCAGTTCATATTGTTCGTGTGCGCGCGTTTCTCAGTCGTTGCACAAAGAAAATATTCAACCAAGATTACATATGAAGACTACATTCTATGACAGGTAACTTAGTTTTAAATTTACAATATTTGTTATAACACAATACAACTTAGATTGTTGAATGTTCTTAGTTACATAGTATTGTTTTGAAATACTTCAAAGAAAAATGTCCGTATGTTTCAGGTGCGTTGACCTATACACATCGTGTCGTTATTACAGTTCATATTCATCTGCTGCACAATAATTTTTTTACAGGTTAGTATCGTCGTGGTAAAGTTTTTTTTTTGATCACAGTAACATCGTTGTATAACAACGTGATTAATACATAAGCGTGTCCATTTCCCATTTCCATTATAGTCGTTGTGATGCAGTTCGTTGTGACTAAAGGCATTGCTCATTACAGATCAGACGTGACCCGTCGAGTAATTGGTCCACGTGCAGTTCGTTTTTTTTTTTTACATTCCGTGGAAGCTTGGTTGCAGAACCTCGGACGGCACATAGCCGGCGTCGATCCTTGGACAGTCCAGGTAAGAGTGTCCGTCACATTTCGGGAACATTTCATTCCCTGAAGTTCCAACCAAAATTCTTCCACCCGTCGTGTTGTTTTCTGGACAGGCACTTTGTGTCCATTTAATCCAGTTAACATCTTGAAGTTAGGTACTGTAGTAATGTCACTAGACGATGCAGGAATTATGCACTTCACATTTTCAGTTTTTTTTTTTTTTTTTTTTTTTGAATATAGCTCACCTAAATGTTCATAGTTATTAATCAAAGAAATCATTCATCGCGTTTACATAGATACGCTGCATAATGAATGGCATTAACCGTTTCTTTCACATAAGTTTCTGCGTAGTTGCAGAGTTAGTAATGTTCGTTAATGTCCGTGAACAGAGGTTCACTATGCAATGTCTTTTTGGCACTCGTTTTGTTCAAATTTTTTACATAGTAACAGTTACATGATACATCAGTTAAAAAAAAAAGTAATTATACATACACACGTCACATATTTTCTTAGCATAAACATAATACAGTTGCACATAAACATGTTTGCATCATCATTACATAGCTATAGGTTATTACATTGTGTCACGTGATGTCATCTGAAATTAAGATAGGTTAGACACAACATTCATTACATCAGTAGGCAAGACCAGGCGTTTTCACTACTCAATAAATATTCAAAATAGTAAGAGAGAAAAAATGTTCGATTCCTCGCGTTTTGTGCGTGTGTGAAGAGTGTCTGTGTGGCCTTGACTACTGATAGATGCTTTTCGTGTTGAGAGATGTGCGTCTAATCTATTTCTCAAAGTAAAAGATCGCTTCACAGTTGACGTCTGTCGGTTCGTCAGGTGTCATACCAAGTCAGTGGTACCTACAATAACAAATGTTCCGTGAAAAATTAATATATCATTCACTGCTACGTAATCATAAATTTTATTTTGATATTCCGTCTTCCAGGTGGTGGCGCGCGCTGAAAGAAGAGTTCTTCTGCCTTCAACTGCGACTCTGGAACCGCTGAAATGAAAATTTCTACACCACTTATTATCTGTGTTGTAACAACAGAGTTTTTCGAGTTGCTTAGCAATATTTTGATGGGTATGACTTTGACATTATTCAGCATGAAATGCTCTAAGATCTCAGTGTGCGTATAGCCCAATAATTTTGTTAGTTCTACGATGTTGTAACAGATACGCACCAGGATGCGGTATGTTAACAATTATATAAGGTCCTTCATATAGCAGACGCCACTTAGCGTTGCGTCGTTTGAGTGCTACAGATTTATGATGAGTACGAAGTAGTACAAGCATTCCTACCTCGAATTTTTGTTTTCTTTTTATTATGTTTCTGTGATGTTTGTTTCGTATCTGTGCGTGATGTGTCAGCGTAGTCAATACTTCTTTTATTTTTTGTTCAGGTGTGATTTCCTTGTCTGACAACTTAGGTAATGGTTCTATCCACTGATCGTTCTGTTTGCAATTGAACATGATCTCGTTAGGTGTGTAATTTGTATCATAAATATTTAAATTATTGTGTACGTCTTCAAAAAGACTTAGGTAGGACACCCAATTAGTATGTTTTGATGAAATATAGGTCCTCATGAATCGATTTAATTCTCAGAAAAGTCTCTCAGTCGCGTTACATTGTGGACTAAACCTCGAAATAAATATACTTTTAATGTTATTGTCCTTCAAGAAATTTCTCCATTTGTACCCAGAGTAGTATGCTGCATTATCTGACAGAATTGCTTTAGGTTTTCCCACGTGCGTCAGGTAATCACTTGAGAATCTTCGTATTATAGCACTTGCAGTGGCGGATTTTAAAGCATAAAGTTTGACATGTTTAGAAAATATATCGTAAAAAGCTAAGATATATTTGACGCCTCCAGAGCTTGCTGGATGCGGTCCACTGATGTCAGTACACAGAATTTCCAGGGGTTTACTAGGTAAAATAGAATGTAAATCTGTTTTTGTGGATAAATTCTGAGGTTTTGATTTTTGACATATGACACATGTTTTCAGTTCCCTGTAAATTTTTCTTCTCATATTGCTAAAATAACAGTATGTGCTGAGCCTTGCCAAACACTTTTTCGTCCCATAATGACCCCAAACTAAGTGTGTGTGCCAAATTAGATTACGTTCAGACTCTTTGGGAATGCATACACACCAGTTAGTAGCATTTGGATGTCGGCGGTAAAATAACACATCATTGTGTAACTTGTAATACTTAGTCGAAGGATGATTGTGTTTTTCTACCAGTAATGTTATTATCTTATACCAGTGAGGGTCAGATTTTTGTAATTTAGCCATGTTTCTGCACATATCAATATAATATTGGTGATACTGCTTGTCTTGCATTAAGAGAATCCTGTAGTCATTTATATTTTCTAAGTCACTGTTGGTATCATTCATACCTTGTGGAAGTCTAGACAAAGCGTCTGCAATGGTGTTGTCCTTACCTTTTATGTACTTAATTTCAAAAGGGTAGTTCTGAAGTGTAACTGCCCATCGTGATAGTCTAGGATGTACAAGTTTACTAGTTAACAAAAATGTCAGGGCCTGGTGATCGGTGTAAATTACTGTATGTTTTCCAAATAAATAATAATTGAATTTCTTGAATGCCCATACTATGGAAAGTGTTTCTAACTCAGTAGTGGAGTATGTACGCTCACATTCAGTTAGAGTACGACTTGCAAACCCAATAATTCTTATCTGTTCCTTTTCTTTATTCTTTACAACTTGAAATAAGCAACATCCCAAGCCAGTTCGTGAAGCGTCACAAGTCATACAAAAGTCTAAATTGAAATCTGGATGGCTCAATAAGTTTGCACCCACTAAACCATGTTTAATTGTATTAAAGTCATTCTGGCACTGTTCCGACCAGATCCAAACTTGATTCTTTCTGAGTAGATTTAGCAGATGTTTACTGTTCAAAAGTGGTTGTGGCAAAAAACGTCTGAAAAATGAACATAGCCCAAGGAATGATATTAACTGCTTTTTAGTACGAGGGCTAGGAAAGTTTCTGATATCATCTAATTTACTGGGATCCGGACGTATGCCCTGCGAATTAATGATATGTCCTAAATACTTTATCTCACTGCAACCAAACTTTGATTTTCTAAGATTGGCTGTGACTCCAGCTTGTGCAAATTTTTCTAAAATTCTTTGAAGTGTGTCAACGTGTTCCTTCCAAGACTGTGTAGCTATCAGTATATCATCTACATAGTGTGTGACTGTCTCAACTAAATCGTCGCCAAGCACAGTATCCAGGGCTGTAATGAATACCCCAGAGCTGACATTCAGTCCGAAAGGTAGAACACAAAACTGATAGGTTCGCCCCCCGAACATAAATGCAGTATATTTCCGTGAATCAGGAGTGATACCCACCTGCCAAAACGAATTAGCGAGATCTATTGTGGAAAAATATTTTGCATCTAGAAATTTCTGTAATTGCTCTTCTAAATTCTCGGGTTTTGTGTGAACCAGTAAAATTATTTCATTAATTGCTCGTGCGTCTAACACTAACCTAATGCTTCCATTTGATTTTTTGACAACAAGTAGAGGACTACAATTTGGTGAGGTGGATGGTTCAATGACCTTCCAGTCTAACATTTGCTTTAATTCTTGCCACACAGCAGGTCGTTGAGATAACGGTACGTTATATGTCTTGTGGTAGAAGATCTTGTGAGGCTTAACTTCAATCTTGTACACATACATGTTGATAACACCTAATCGTTTGGTAAAAACTTGTAAATATTTGGATAACACTTCCTGTAGTTTTATACGTTCATGTACACTGAGAGCTGTAGCTTCACTTATCTTATGATCAAGCAATGTTTTCAAGTCCATTAGCTCTGTGTCAGATGAGTGTGTTTGCATATCTTGAATGTCATTGTCAAGTACTAACTGAACCTTGTACCCTGTACAGTGTTTGTCATGCTTTAGAGTTCTCCTGTCCAAATCAATAATAATTACACTGCCTTTATCATTTAAAATACATTTACCTTTGGAGAAGTCTATAATAGAGTCCTTCTCGCTCATAATATCTATTCCTAATATGCAATTTGTCACAAGGTTTTGTACAACCAGGAATGGCCATTGTACGGTTCCATTACCTATTTTAATGTTTACAAAAACTTGCTTCGTAACCCTACATGACTTATTACCTAGTGCAGTAGTTATTTTACAGTTTTGGGCAGGAAACTCAGGCACAGGTTCCAATTCACACATCTTTTTATAGAAATTAAAAGACAAAACGCTCACAGCTGCACCTGTATCTAGGATAATAGTAGTTGGAATCCCACCTACTACATCAGTAGTAGATGCTAAAACAATTTCATTTGTGTTTGAACGACATTGTGTACTGTCTTGTAAAAGTTCATCTGATATATTCTCATTGTGGTTGTATCTTATAAATAAAACAGGTAATTTTTGTTTAGAATTATTCGGCATATCATTATTCTGTTGTTCAAGTGTGGTGTCAAATAACTGATTAACATTGCAGTCGCCCCGCAAGAATTCTTCAGCCATGACCTGGGGCATAGAAGTGACTGTTTCTAGTTTGTCGGATTAGCATTTGTACTAGGTACTGACACAGATTGAGGTTGTGCATCAGGTGTCATTTCTATTATATTCACATTCGGATATTGCCTATTATGATCTCCAAACTTTTGCGGTTGTTGTTGCTGTTGCGCATTATAACTTACCTGTCGGTCGTAAGGTACGCTCCAATTTCGTCCTGGTGGATGCTGTGGTAAAGCAGAGTTTGAATGGAAGTACTGATCGTTACGAGTCCAACCTTGATGCTGTCTTGGCTCGTAGTTATTATTATTTCTATTTCTGTTTGTGTTTTTGTTGTTGCCTTTGTATCCGTTGTTACCGTTGTAGTTATTACCGCGGTGCCTTTTGTATGGATTGCCGCATGAAGTGTTATTACTGTTGTAACTATTGTTTGTATTGGAATACGCGTGTTGATTTTGATTTTCGTATTGAAACGGCATGTGAGATTGCTGTTTTTGCTGTACCGCGTATCAAACTGTGGGCGCGCCAGAACTGAGTTGGCAAGCCTGCATGTTTTGCATACCACTAGTGTAAACATTGTGGCTGCTGTTTTGCCGCGCGAAGCGCTGATCTTCAAGTAACATGTCAACCGAATCTAAGGCTGTTAAAAAATAATCTGAATCGTCATCCGGGATATGTAGGAGTTTTTCTTTAATGTTGAAAGGCAATTTGGCCTTCAACGCACGGAGTATATCACGCGTTGCGACTGGTTCGTCTAAAAAGTGTCCCATGTTCAAGTATTTTTCAAAATATCTGCGTAAGTTGCCATTTTTACTGTTAAAAGTTTCAGGTTCTAAAATTTGTCTTCTGAGTCGCTCCTGGACGGATTGCGACCAGAATTTGTTCAGAAAAGCACGCTCAAACTCACTGTACGTGGTACATACGTCAGCTTGACTGTATGCCCAGACAGCTGCATCGCCTTGGATGTAACCGACAATATATGAAATCTTTTTCCGGTCACTCCAAGTGCGTGGAAATGCGTTAATAAAAGATTTAAGAAAAATCACCGGATGAATGGTTCGTTTTTCTGGGATAAAAATCTGAAATTGCCTGTGTTTCATTAAGCTTTCTTCTTCCTTCGTATTGTGATATGGATTTATTCCACTGTAATTACTGGTATGTTCAGCTGGCGAGTAATTACGATAATGTTGCTGTGGTTTACCATGATAATAGCTTGTGTTTGTGTTTGCACATCGTGGTATGTGTTGTAGTCGTGGTGTGTTTTGTTCTTGTGTGTTTGTCGTGTGCGGTATGTGTGTGTCATACTCGAATGTATATTGGTTCCTGAACTGTGCATTTTCGTTACATTCAGACTGTGGTCGATCGGTGAATTGTCTCATGGGTGCAGTGACGGATTGTACTGCGTCACTGATCAGCTGTTTGTTATTAGTAATGTATTGCGCTACGGAGTCGTGCACAATTGTTGGTAAATTTTCACGTAAGCATCTATCAAAATGTTTGTCTTTGTTCACTACCCAATCATGAAATTCTTTATTAATATTTTGAAAATGAGCTGTGGCATCAGATTGTAAGATGTCAGTCAGGTGTTGTTCAACATTGTCAAATTTATTCTGTACGTCAGTAATTCGTTTTTCAAGGTTGTCATGTACTGAAGGATATGTTTGAATTTGTTCAGTAAGAACTTCACACGTGACATTAAGGTTTTTTACTTGTGTCTGTAAAAGTGCTACGTCAGTTGTAGTCTTTTCTTGTCTCGTATTAAGCTGGGAAAATTTAGTACTGAGTTCAGTCATCTGTTTGGTCAGTGTGGCCTCTATAAGTTCCACACGTTTACATAAAGTGTCATTACCTGTCTTGAGTGCTATGAGGTCAGATTTAATTGCGTCATTTTGTGTCTGTAAGGTTGCCATGTTTTCGGCGTTTTGTTTCATTAGCATTTGTAACATGTCGGCAATGTTTACTGTTTGCAAGGTCTGTGCCCCCGTCGCGTCATTAGACGTGACGTCATGCATCAACATGGGCTCTGACTGAGACTTTGAAATTTTTGTAGTGGACGGCCTATTGCCAAAATTTCCGTCAACACTTGCGTCAATGTTTGATAAATCGTCACTACCGGTTGCTGTCGTAAAGTCATTTTCTAACATTTGTCTCTCGTCCGAGTCGGATTGCGTCTGAATAGTACGTCTTTGCTGTTCCATTTTTGCGTATTGATTTCTAGTTATTACCATGCCACACGTGATATATGTTGCAAGAAAATATTTGACACTGATTTTAAAATAAAATGCAGTTGAGCATGAATCGCTCGTAGCAACAATGGCTGTCTGTTAATTTAAAAATATAAACTGAATTTGAGATTATTGGTAATGGCTGCTGTCCATGTTACTACGTATCGTACAGAAGTCAGCCATATTGTACACTCGTGTATTGGTATTGTTGCATACGTTATTGCTTAAGGAAAAGTACTGAGAATGAAATTTATCACTGAAAACTGTTATGCACGAAAGAAACACTACAGAATCTACTGAAAAGCTAATACACTGAATTATACGTCTGGTCAAGCCTGCTAATGCAAAGATGCTGCGTCTTACCTTATTTTGCTGGAAGTTTCATTGCGTCTTCCCGCAAAATTTTAGAATTGGAAAATATCTTCAGATTTTTTTGTTATCTCTCATACATTCACGTCCAGGTCCAGAAAGTTGATTTTTCACATGAAACAAAGAGAACAATGTAACAAATGACAAAATAACAAGTCCGACACGCAGTCGCCAATATAAAATAAATAAAATAAAAAATATTATTTAGATATTAATTATTCTATCTGTATGATGGTGATTGTGATTGTAATTGTAATTAATATTTGCTTATCTGGAACGTGGACGTTTAATTATTCGGTATCAGACGCTTGACAATGGCTTTCTCGTAAAGGCAATGTTACTCGTAGTTGACCGTGAAATAAAACTGAAATAATCGGACTTCGTAAATAAATCGTTTCCAAAGACTGCTGCGGTAGGTGCGGACTCATAATCTAAATCTCACTATTTCAATAATTTGCCAGCCATGCCAATACGTCGTACAGAGGTGATTGTCTACTAAACATAAAAAAGTTACACAGTTAGTTAAATCAGATATATTCAATGAATAAGCCTACAGTTCATAATCCTACTTACTTTTATAAATATAAATTCTTTACAGAATCGAGTGCCTAGTCTGGTTGCAACTCGCAGTATTCTTCTATAACATGAAATATGGCGGTGTGCCAGACAATAGAATAAAATACGTGCTTCTCGCACCACTTCTCCCAGAGCTCTCTCCTTTCTTAATCAAACATAAGAGTAACGTAATTGTGCTTTTGTTTTATCAGCGACACAGCGCTGCAGTTGTGTGCCATAGGCTTTATTTATTTGTCACTGATTATTTATTTAATTAATATTTCGCGTTTCCGAGGAAACTCACGCTCGGCATGCAAATGTGCCTTTATAAGTTTATCACCAAGTTCATTGATTTTGCCATCGATTGTAGGTTCTCTGATTATTTGATGCAATAAAATTTCTAAGCAATCGGCTGTTAGAGCGTCAACATCAATACGTTCCATGTTCGTACAAGTTACGCAAAGCGATTTGATGTTTGGGGGCTGAACAGAGTAGTTGTTGTTGTGGTCTTCACTCCTGAGACTGGTTTGATGCAGCTCTCCATGCTAATCTATCCTGTACAAACTCCATCATCTCCCAGTACCTACTGCAACCTACATCCTTATGAATCTGCTTAGTGTATTCATCTCTTGGTCTCCCTCTACGATTTTTACCCTCCACGCTGCCCTCCAATGCAAAATTTGTGATCCCTAATAGCCTCAGGACATCCCTTCTATCCTATTCAATACCTCCTCATTAGTTACGTGATCTACCCACCCAGTCTTCAACATTCTTCTGTAGCACCACATTTCGAAAGCTTCTATTCTCTTCTTGTCCAAACTACTTATTGTCCATGTTTCACATCCATACATGGCTACACTCCATACAAATACTTTCAGAAACGACTTCCTGGCACTTAAATCTATTCTCGATGTTAACAAATTTCTCTTCTTCAGAAACGCTTTCCTTGACATTGCCGGTCTATATTTTATATCCTCTCTATTTCGACCATCATCAGTTATTTTGCTCCCCAAATAGCAAAACTCCTTTACTACTTTAAGTGTCTCATTTCCTAATCTAATTCAATCAGCATCACCCGACTTAATTCGACTACATACATTATCCTTGTTTTGCTTTTGTTGATGTTCATCTTATATCCACCTTTCAAGACACTGTCCATTCCATTCAACTGCTCTTCCAAGTCTTTTGCTGTCTCTGACAGAATTACAATGTCATCGGCGAACCTCAAAGTTTTTATTTCTTCTCCATGGATTTTAATACCTATTCCGAATTTGTCTTTTGCTTCCTTTACTGCTTGCTCAATATACAGATTGAATAACATCGGGGAGAGGCTACAACCCTGTCTTACTCCCTTCCCAACCACTGCTTCCCTTTCCTGTCCCTCGACTCTTATAACTGCCATCTGGTTTCTGTACAAATTGTAAATAGCCTTTCGCTCCCTGTATTTTACCCCTGCCACCTTTAGAATTTGAAAGACAGTATTCCAGTCAACATTGTCAAATGCTTTCTCTAAGTCTACAAATGCTAGAAACGTAGGCACGGAAGGCTCCCCACCAACACAAGGTCAGTGGTTCATGGGGAATATTACATCACGAGCCTGGGGCCAAGGTCTGACCAACATCTCTTACTCTGTCAGTCTTTTTCGTTGCGATTATGTCTGTAAGAGTATGACTGTGCGCCGTATGGTGTGTGGCTTGTAATGGAAGAATGTTCATGCTATTGGGAGCAAACAATTTCCTTGAGTTTATTGCTGGGGGAATGTCTCTTGGCAGGACTGTGTTCATCTCTCCCATTACGATGACATGTTCGTATTGACACTGAAGTGAATGTAATTCCTACTGAAAGAACTCATAGAGCTTATTTTTAGCGGTTTGTAGATGACACCAGCCAAGCACTTCTGCCTTTGTATATTCATTTCAGTGAACATGAACTCAGCCTCTTTTTCTTCAGCAAGGTTTGACGTACACAACACTTTCGGTTTGAGATCTGTTCATTTATAAGCGCCGACACCCCCAGCTCGCTTTTTTGAACTGTCTGCGCTAAGAAATGTGTACCCTGGGAGATGAATAGGTGCAGAGAATATGTGTGGTTTTAGCCACGTTTCGGATAAGAGGGTTACGTGATAGTTAAGTTGGTTGAAGAGGAGGCTAAGTTCTTCGTAATGTGCAGATAAAGACTGGATTTTGCAGTGAGCTACTAACAACTCTGACGCAGCCTGGAGTAGGATGGTGGCCTAGGTTGTGACTTCGTCAGACACTATCTGCAGCGAGGGGCACTGGCCGCCGTTTCCGCAAAGTGACATGCGACAGGGGTGTCCGAGATTTTGCACGCCCTGCTTGCGACTCCGCGAGCGCAGAAAGAAAGGTGATCGCATGAGATTTCCTGAGGTTGCAGGGGTATATAAAATTGAGTATTAGTATTCGGTGAGAGGAGAATATGACCGAAACAGTGACGGCTGTGTGTGACTCTGTATCCTCCATAGTAGAAGATGAGATGTAATTAGTGTATTTGGACCAGCTTAGGGAGAAGAAAGGAAGTGATTTACAAGGCCGATGCTGCCTGCAGAGAGAAGTAAGTTTAATAACTAATAAATTATCGTGTTGTTGTTGTTGTTGTTGTGGTCTTCAGTCCTGAGACTGGTTTGATGCAGCTCTCCATGCTACTCTATCCTGTGCAAGCTTCTTCATCTCCCAGTACCTACTGCAACCTACATCCTTCTGAATCTGCTTAGTGTATTCATCTCTTGGTCTCCCCCTACGATTTTTACCCTCCACGCTTCCCTCCAATACTAAATTGGTGATCCCTTGATGCCTCAGAACATGTCCTACCAACCGATCCCTTCTTCTGGTCAAGTTGTGCCACAAACTTCTCTTCTCCCCAATCCTATTCAATACTTCCTCATTAGTTATGTGATCTACCCATCTAATCTTCAGCATTCTTCTGTAGCACCACATTTCGAAAGCTTCTATTCTCTTCTTGTCCAAACTATTTACCGTCCATGTTTCACTTCCATACATGGCTACACTCCATACAAATACTTTCAGAAATGACTTCCTGACACTTAAATCTATACTCGATGTTAACAAACTTCTCTTCTCCAGAAACGCTTTCCTTGCCATTGCCAGTCTACATTTTATATCTTCTCTACTTCGACCATCATCAGTTATTTTGCTCCCCAAATAGCAAAACTTCTTTACTACTTTAAGTGTCTCATTTCCTAATCTAATTCCCTCAGCATCACCCGACTTAATTCGACTTCATTCCATTATCCTCGATTTGCTTTTGTTGATGTTCATCTTATATCCTCCCTTCAAGACACCATCCATTCCGTTCAACTGCTCTTCCAAGTCCTTTGCTCTCTCTGACAGAATTACAATGTCATCGGCGAACCTCAAAGTTTTTATTTCTTCTCCATGGATTTTAATACCTACTCCGAATTTGTCTTTTGCTTCCTTTACTGCTTGCTCAATATACAGATTGAATAACATCGGGGAGAGGCTACAACCCTGTCTTACTCCCTTCCCAACCACTGCTTCCCTTTCATGTCCCTCGACTCTTATAACTGCCAACTAGTTTCTGTACAAATTGTAAATAGCCTTTCGCTCCCTGTATTTTACCCCTGCCACCTTTAGAATTTGAAAGACAGTATCCCAGTCAACATTGTCAAATGCTTTCTCTAAGTCTACAAATGCTAGGAACGTAGGTTTGCCTTTCCTTAATCTTTCTTTTAAGATAAGTCGTAAGGTCAGTATTGCCTCACGTGTTCCAGTATTTCTACGGAATCCAAACTGATCTTCCCCGAGGTCGGCTTCTACTAGATTTTCCATTCGTCTGTAAAGAATTCGTGTTAGTATTTTGCAGCTATGGCTTATTAAACTGATAGTTCGGTAATTTTCACATCTGTCAACACCTGCTTTCTTTGGGATTGGAATTATTATATTCTTCTTGAAGTCTGAGGGTATTTCTCCTGTTTCATACATCTTGCTCACCAGGTGGTAGAGTTTTGTCAGGACTGGCTCTCCCAAGGCCGTCAGTAGTTCCAATGGAATGTTGTCTACTCCGGGGGCCTTGTTTCGCCTCAGGTCTTTCAGTGCTCTGTCGAACTCTTCACGCAGTATCATATCTCCCATTTCATCTTCATCTACATCCTCTTCCATTTCCATAATATTGTCTTCAAGTACATCGTCCTTGTATAGACCCTCTATATATTCCTTCCACCTTTCTGCTTTCCCTTCTTTGCTTAGAACTGGGTTTCCATCTGAGCTCTTGATGTTCATACAAGTGGTCCTCTTATCTCCAAAGGTCTCTTATCGTAGGAAGCTACAATTAAATTTAAATTTACTAAAGTGACACTGATAGTGATTTTTGTTATAAACAATTTAAGCCGAAGAGATGGATGACTGATTAACTAAAGGAAAGACTAATAAATGCCATGGTACTATTACAGAACGGAAGAGAATAAACTGAGCAGATAGATATAGTACTAGCAGTAACTAAAATTAAGTAAACGTTACAGCTACAAGTACAAAAACATAGGATACAGTTAATAAAATTGCAAAAACAATTAGTTGAAGATACAAGTATTGAGCTAATTAAAAAATCAAAACAATTACAAGGCAGTATATCTGAGTATAGGGGCTGTTACAAATTGTTAGTATTCAAACATGACAAATGGTCATAAGTTTGCACTTTTGGCTCAAGTGGCTTCACTTAATACTGTGCAGTTCTCTCATGTTTGTGAGTGTCTTCTTTACAGCTGCTGTCTTGATGATCACTCTGCCATCCTGAGTCCACACAATCTGAAGACCGAAACGGGATATGGCACTGTTTAAAATCTTCAGCCGTTCACGTGTCAGATCTTCCCTTATTGTAAGGCCTGTCCTTGCTAATTTCTTCTTCTGGGTAAGGCTTAAACAAATTTAACTACTATTGGTCGAGGTTTGGTAGCACATTGTAGTTTTCGTTCCACTCGACGGCTTCTGTCAATGTCTGCCTTGGTCACTACAACGCCTATTTTTTCACGTGCAACATGTATAAGCAGGTTGTCTGTGTCTTCTTCCTTATTTTCTGCTACACCAAAAAGTTGTAGACTATTTGGTACTGTTCTAGCTCGTCTGTCACGGCAGATAGTTTTACTTCCAACTCTCGTGCCTGTTTCTCGTACTCGGAGATAAACATTTTTAATGCTGTAATTTTGGCAGTATTGGCCTCAATTGTTTCACGCATTTTGGGCAATACTGCTGCCGTTACTGTATCTGATGTAGTGCCTGCTATGAGATCGAGACTGTCTTCATCGCGAAGCGCAGCGTTTACCTCAGAGCGGACCAGCTCCTCTATACCGAGAGCCGGGCCCTCACCCTTCCACCAAGAGCAGGCCCGCCGCACCTGCTGCATACCCGCTGCTGTTGACTCTCCTGTTTACCATTTTCTCCAGCGTAGATATTGGTGGAGCACAGAAGAAATAGCACTACTGCACAGGACATTGTTGGTTACACAATTTCCATCGGCACTAGAAAACAACACTCACGAGGGCACCTTTGAATTTCGCGAGCCGAATTTAACACATGTTACACTGCAGCCGCCATCCTTTTCAGTCCTATCTACAATAGATTACAGTAAGAAGAGGAGCTAACTCTGCTGCAAATTCGGTATATAATCTAAAGCTGGGCAGCAAGGTGGAAGGCAGCGTGTATTTTGTTAATAACAAAGTTACCTTAAGTAATACTTGAGTATTATCTGTTAATACCAGTATTATGTGTCACCAGCAGAGGACACACCCGGAGAGACATGTATGTTCTCTCAGTTTTCCGTATTTTTCCATATTTTTCGTAGATTCCCCAATTTTACATATCTTCAAAATTTTCCCATTTTATAACTGGAGACACTCTGTAGAACAGGGAGTGATTCTATCTACTTGTTTACAAGAAATTACGCCACTGTATTCTACTTATTAATAACAAAATTACGTGCACCAGCAGAGACACCTAGGCAGATTTATTTTATGTGATCAAAAGTATTCGGACACCTGGCTGAAAATGACTTACAAGTTCGTGGGCCCTCCATCGCTAATGCTGGAATTCAATATGGTATTGATCCACCTTTAGCCTTAGCTCCCACTCTCACAGGCACACGTTCAATGAGGTGCTGGAAGGTTTTTTGCAGAATTGGAGCCAATTTTTCACGGAGTGTTGCCCTGAGGAGAGGTATCGACATCGGTCGCTGACGCCTGGCACGAAGTCGGCGTTCCAAAACATCCCAAAGCTGTTCTATATTATTCATGTCAGGACTCTGTGCAGGCCAGTCCATTACAGGAATGTTACTGTCGTGTAACATCTTCGCCACAGGCCGTGCCTTATGAAAAAGTGCTCGATCGTGTTGAAAGATCTAATCGCCATCCCCGAATTGCTCTTCAAGAGTGGGAAGCAAGAAGGTGCTTAGAACATGAATGTTGGCCTGTGCTGTGATAGTGCCACGCAAAACAAGGGGTGCAAGCCCCCTCGATGAAAAACTCAACCACACCGTCGCACCACCGCCTCCGAATTTTTCTGTGAGCACTACGCACGCTGGCAGATGACGTTCACTGGGCATTCGCTATACCCACACCCTGCCATCGGATCCTCACATTGTGTACCATGATTCGTCATCGCTTGGCATTTACCGGCTTGATGTGTGGCTTATGAAATCCAAGTTTTCGCAACTTCCGCCTAACTGTCATGGCACTTGCAGTGGATCCTGATGCAGTTTGGAACTCCTGTGTATGGTCTGGGTAGATGTCTGCCTATTACACATTACGACTCTCTTCAACTGTCGGTGGGCTCCCTCATTCAACAGACGAGGTCTTCCTGTACGTTTTTGAGCTGTGCGTGTCCCTTCACCTTTCCACTTCATTATCACATGGGAAACAGTGGACCTAGGGATGTTCCGGAGTGTTGAAATCTCGCGTACAGACGAATGACGCAAGTGACACCCAATAACCTGATCACGTTCGAAGTACTTGAGTGCCGCGGACTGCCCCATTCTGCCATGACTACTGAGGTAGCTGATATGGGGTACTTGGTAATAGGTGGCAGCACGGCGCAGCTAATATGAAAAACGTATGTTTTTGGCAGTGTCCAGATACTTTTGATCACATAGTGCATAAGTACACTCATTATTACATATTTTTCGTGCTTTTCCAAATTTTGCGTCTTTTCCACAATTTTAGTACTTTTAACTGGAGACACACTTTTGCACAACAATAAGCCGAGCGTGTTTGTTAACAACAAGCCCCATCACTTGAGGTCTGCTTGTTTAATATTTCAAGGCACCAGAAGAGTCCTCACCCAGTCAGGTAATATGTAAGTACTTTCAGTTTTACGTATCATCCAGATTTTGTACGCTGTACCAAACTACCTTAGTTATGTGAAAACATCATTTCGCGTCGCCTTACGTCGCGTCAGCGTCACGATTCTCTTAGCTTTGATCCCGGTTTATGTATCAATACTAGTCTGTGACGTCACCTTGTTAGAAACGAACACGTTGATAGAAATAGTGCTGTCATAGAGAATTGCGTAACCCAAAGAATTTTGTACGAGAATTGCCACACAACATTAATACATTACATGACGTCATAATAATAATCTCATGCCTCCAACAAAAGATACTGTACTTGGGGCAGACCTCAAGAGACAGTTGTCCAGTATCTGTAACAACGCCAGCGAATGTTACGTCGCCTGCTGGAGGGCAGATCACCCCCCTCAGACTTTAATGTGACGGCGCATAGCCACATATGTCAACGATCGTGGACGCAGTGCCCAGCTATTATCGAGAAGTTTGCTGTTGGCGCCTAACGTTGATCTCCGAGAGATCTCCCGCACGCGGTGATAACGGAAAAGAGATCTCAGACGTACGTGGAAACAGAAAAGACTGGCACACATCTAAACTGCGAGGAACTCCTCACCTGTATTCATTGGATAATGCCGATGCGGTATGGAACTCCTCTCAACTCTGGCCACCGGGTCTCGAATGGGAGTGCTGTAAATGTCTGCCTAACGCTAGCCCTGACCCTCTCCCCAGGAGTGGTAGAGAATTCTGCACAGTCCATGTGCAGTCTCCTCCGACGTAGTAGCTCTCACAAGTTACATTTCACCGTCCAGAGTGAGGACGTTACGCCATAACAAAAACCTGTTGTAACTTTCGACAGTTATGCAGATAACCGTGATAACAGTTAAAGCACCAACCACATCTCGCCAGCCTTCCTGTCTCGACCAACTAGAAACATACTGTAAACGTCACGTTTTTGAAGCTGGCTCCATTTTCGATTAGGCAACCTTGCTGATGGAATCAAGACTCGTAACAAAATAAACACATAACAACACCATAAACCTCATATGGTACGTAATTTCGACGGATTCATGAAATTCCAACGGCACTCAGTGGACACTGCTGTACTGGCAACGAAAACTCATCCAACCATTAATAATCAGTACCCAACAAACGTGAGCATGACTAGTGTAACAGACGTATCCTACACCAGGTGTGAGCTTGTGGGTGCCATTCTGTCATTCTGCGCAACGGATTAATCTAGATGTACCCTTTACCCTGTGGCTCCTGCAAGGTGCAATTTCCACCCCCACACTATTACATAAGTCAGACAGACGCTCCTAACGTTCTAAAGAGAAATGCCTGAAAAACATCCAGCAATAAATATCTTCTGGAGTCATCCGCTGTAAGGAAATGACACAAAAATTCACCAAATTTCTTACGTAACTATTGGGATACTTGGGTACTGGAGTAGTGCTAGATAGTGTAAGAAAAACATGAAACTAACGAAAATTATTATTTATTTTGCAAAAATTCTGAGAAATCACAATGGCACTCCCAGTTATGAACTGAACAAGTTATTTCCGGGTTCTTTTCGGAATGTGAAGTTACCTCTTAAGGATAGGATTCGCTAATGAAATTTCTATACAAAGTTTAAGATTGTTATTGACTTGGCAGAATGGCTGAGAGTCGCGCCTACTCAACTTGAATAATGATCCGTTAGAATGTTGCTAGGTACGGTCGAGGCTGTTGTGTGCGAAATGCAGTGAAGTGTACTGTTGTGGAGGAAATGCGGGGCACGCCAGAGCTGTAGCACACAATACCGTAAGCTGCGATGACTGCTGCCTGCGCCACTCGCTGCTGACAAATAAGATAACTCTCGTCCTATCTGGATTGACCTTCGCCAATCAAACTCTCCCTACGCCTTGATGAATTCAAGGACTCCTATTCTCCCCTAGTCTAACTACAGGCGTGGAACACCGGTCAGATAATCAGTCCACCGCGATGCCACTCAAAAATTCGTTCGCAGGCGTTTAACTATAACTCTGTCCGTTCACACCGTACAATAAGTGGGGCGGTCAACACAGTAAACAACGCTTAATCGCAAGGAGTCAATATAGTGACGCACTCCGATTCGCTCTCGACAGAGGTGCCCTCCCAGTGAAGTACTGAGGAGAGACTAGTTCCTCACTCTTTGAGTACACGAACGAGCGCACACGCTCTCGTTACATGTTCTCGCTCCAAGAGCGACAACGGATCCGCTCCTCTCCACGCCAGACATGACGGGGTATATCTTTTGGTCTCTTCCATTACTCCATTTGCTTTTAAGCCAAACACGGTGTCGTTCTGCCTTTCACTCGAGCAAATGCTGTCTGCTCTAGAGGCGGTCGCCATCCGATGTAGATAGGCTGACTTGTCCTCTGAAGGGACCGCCCTCCTGGCACATGGTTCGCCTCTCCCAAACTAAAAGCCCATGCAACCATCGTGTCTTGAATGTGTGTGTGTACATCAGCCTCTAGTATTTCAATCTCGGTGTGCACTTGCTATTTACTAATTATTTGCGTATCGTTTACACGAATTCACACAACACTGACTTTATCTTATCGAGTTTGGGTTCGAATGAAGCGTCTTGATGTGCGGAATATGATTGTGAGGGCGGAATATGTAAGTAATGAAGGTCTGGAGACCACAACGTCTTACACAGGTACAATGATTAAAAAATTAGTGACCAAATACAATCCTAGGACCACATTGATGGTAGGACAGATCTGACTGACACGTAACTCTGTTAGTATTACGACATTATCAGCCTGGTAAACAGATGCGGAAATAATCTTATACAATGCCACACGCAAACGAGACGGAGGAACGGTCACAGTGCAGCAGAGAAACAACCTCTTCCTACACACGATGCCATAGGCTTGTAGACATCTTGATATGACGAACGGCGACTGCAGAGACTGAGCACCATATACCGATAAACCGATACTCCACAGACCAATACCAACATGATTCAAAATTGCGAACAACATGTGTCAGAAGTAGTAGGAAATATTAGAATATTATTTCAGTATTGTTCGCCGTCTTTTTCGAGAGCTAGAAAGCCAGGAAACGATGAGAACGTACTGACCATAGTTCCCTGTCTGCAAGTCCACATTTTCGTCCAGCCCACTGAAAAAAATTATTTGTGCTATTTGCTCAGTGGGATCAGGACTATGATTATAAATGAGGAGTTTGAGTTGTAATTGATAGACTTTTGTAAAGTTTCACACACACAACATTGAAATGTTCATTATGTTAATACTAATAATAAATCCCTTTATCCTAAACAGCACTATGAGCAGTTCAGAGACGTACTCTGCGGTAAGTTTTTATTAAATTGTCTTTCTCCCTGTCTTCTGATAGAGTATTTGCTCACCATGAAAGTGGAAAATAATTATCACCACTTGCCGTGCGGATTTGTTAACCTTATGGGCGGCACACTAACAGTTACTTGTGCGAAATCTAAGCGATTCAGGACAATGTACAGTCCTCGCGATTTCACTTCCTATTTGTATCGAAAACATGCGTTTACTTGTAGTCTAGCTGTGATGTCATCCGAGGTATCGCACACTCCGGAGTTTGACTGACGCCAGTCATACGGTGGGCGGGGTGGCTGGGTGTGAAGTGAAGACCAGCCTTGTCTCCCAGGCTGTATTTACTGGCGCAGCGGACGGCTATCTCTAAACAGCTGCGTTCTCATATTTTATAACAATGTCAGGAATCAATTTAGAATGTTTGTAATTTTTGTGTCCATGTAGTTAAGTTGGCTAAAATCACAGAAAACGTTTTAGCTCGCCCACATAGAAATTTTGCCGTCTAGAATTTTTATATCCGAACTGACAGTAGAGCATGACCTCTGAAGTATAACTTTTAGAGACCTTGTGTTTGTTACTATTTACATCCATGCTTTGAAACTTCTTATATTTCTATTATTTAATAGGTTTCACAATGTGCTGTAACCAAAACTTTCTCGCATTAATATACCAGATAATTAATCTACAACAAATAAGGACATTTTGGTCCAAATTTCGTTTTCAACAAATTACTGGAAAACTGTTAGATGTAGCTCAATTGGGTTACATAGTTATTATTTTTATGTTGAACTGAACCTTCATACGTTTTTTAATACTTTAGCGCCTTCAATTCTTCTTAAAAACGTGGATTCTGACAAAAATATTGCTTTAATCACGTCGAGATTTTACCAGTTACTTTTGACATACATCAGCATGTTATGACCATTTTTTGGGTTCCTAGCTTTATTATTTTGCGCCACTTATTGTTTCTTAAAACAATGTATTTAGGGAAAAATATTCATATATACTATCTGTCCTTTCGGACATGTCCGGAAGAACAGATACCATCGGTGACCATACAGCTCGTTAGAATGAAATTACGATGAAATAAACACCCTTAGCTGCTTACAGGCGTTGACATACGTCAACGGGGACAGATGAAAATGTGTGCCCCGATCGGGACTCGAACCTGGAATCTCCCGCTTACATGGCAGACGCTCTATCCATCTTTTTTTTTTTTTTTTTTGCCCTACCCGTGGTCCTGCTCCTGCAGCGGTTCCTTAAAAAAAAAATCCATCTGAGCCACCGAGGACACAGAGGATAGCGCGACTGCAGGGATTTATCTGTGGCACGCCTCCCGCGAAACCCACATTCATCTGGTCAAGCTGAAATCTGACAATTTAAACATTCATATACTAAAGCACATGCTGACAAAGTTTGGAAAAGCAACTTTTGTTTTTTATTCCGTTCTTAAATTGTGGTACAGTACCTGCGTGCTACGCACAGACGCGTTGTGGTGACGTGGCGCTATTAGCAGTGAACTGGGGTGAGTCCCGGCACACTCACTCGGCTCTGTATCTCTCAAACGGTACAGCGGTTGTTTCGCTAGAAACACACGCTCAGTGACAGACGGAAAAAAGAAACAGGCCACCCTTACCTGATAACAATGCCATCAGCACTGTTTACTGTGACGAGAAGACGCGTGTCTTTGTTGAGCCACTGTCAGACTGCAGACAGCCCTGAGAATAACAATCGAAGTAATTGCGGGAAAAACCATACGCAGTCTGAGAGATGGGAGGGATCGCTAAGGAGTAACGTTCCAGAATTGTTTTGTCCGACGAAGATAGGCTGACTTGTCCTCTGAAGGGACCGGCCTCCTGGCACGTGGTTCGCCTCTCCCAAACTAAAAGCCCATGCGACCGTCGTGTCTTGAATGTGTGTGTGTGCGTCAGCCTCTAGTATTTCAGTCTCGGTGCGCACACTAGTTATGTGCGTATCGTTTACATCTTACAACCAGCAGTGTGGCCGTTGAAACATTTGCTGAGAATTTCTCACGCGCCGCCAGTATCACCAGAACTCATCGACCGATAATGAAGACAGCGCGTGCAACCTGCAGAAACTAGTAACAGAAAGAGGAATAAAAACGTACTAAAAGTAACTTATTACACGCCTGTGAGCTGCTACAAACAGTCTTATAAAATAAAAAGCACACCACACTTTAGGAACTCGTTACAATAATATCAGTAGATGTTGGACGTTCAAATTCTACCACGAGTCTGCCTCTCACGCATGGGTAGAGCTTCGACATCACAAAGTTGTCAATGATAAATCACAAATACAAAAAGTGGAACATGAGAGAGAATGGCGCCAAATACTAACAATGGTAGATGTGAGATCTAAAACACACTATCTGGGGAGTTACAGTAGATATGTGTGATGTCTAAAGAGCCACACGTGTTCCTGACACTCAGGCCGAATAAACGGTTACAGAACTTACAATTTTAATTATTTAATGTGGAATTATGCATTCGAGGGTTTGACCTACATAACAACAGCGAAGTATCAGATGTGTAAAAATACTAAAATAGATAGACTGACGTGAGATTAGCCCACCGCTATCAATAGAATTAATGTAGATATGACTGAGTGGAAACTCGTCTACTCCCACCTAAATAGGCTGATAAAGGGTTACACAAAATACCAAATAGACTACGGACAGTACTGATGTTGCACATCCTGATGATGACTGTCTATTCGTTGAAATCAGATCGGTACGGAAAAGTCTAGCGAGAGTAAATTTGAGAAAGCAAAGAATAGCTACTCATCTGCTCTAGAAGCACTGGATGGTTGTGGTACAGAATAAATTATGCCTTTGTGATACGTATAGGACATATTATTTGTAGAGGAGTCCTGCTAAAACTACCGTGCTAGTTCCGCAATTTGTCTGCTGGTGGTAAGTAATACTATGTCCAATGTAACTGTTCGTGACTCTTTCTTGATTATGATTCCCAAAATTCAAATTCATCTCACATTTTTAGATGGATGTGTACATGTTGTGGAAGACTGTAGTTTTCATGAATTATTTGGTAATGGTAGGAAGTAATACTTGGACACCCTACTTAAAAAAAGACAACCAGGACCTATAGCGGTCTACAAAACAATGTGCTGTATATAGTATTCCGTGCTATACATCCAGATGGCTATCGATTCGTCGTAAGTAAATCAGTATGGAAAATTCTAGTGAGCGTAAGTCTGAGAATGCAAAGAACAACTACGATTCTACTCGATAGGGTCTGGTTGGTTGTGATACAGAATAAATTATACCTACTTGACACTCATAGGAGATGTTGCTTGTCGAGAAAACATATCATTATCACCGAGATCGTTCCGCAGTTTGTCTAATGGGGGTGACATACTAGCTCAGGTGGAGTTAATCGCGACGAACTTACTTGTTATGGATCCTACAGTTCAAATCTATGTTATATTTTTAGCTGAATGTGTACGTGTGGTGTAATACTGTAGTCTTAATGGATCATTCAGTAGCGGTATGACGTAATACCTCAACACACTACTTGAAAATAAACATTCGGGACAGTTTATAGAACAGTGCGATACAGCAGCAAAGGGTCACTGTTGCGAATTTCGCAGCAGCCTTCTAAAACATGTTGATTGATCACAGCTCCTTTTTCTTCTCCATTGGAAACTGTGTATGAGTCTGTATTTAGTTTAAGGCTGTGCTGCCGGCCGGAGTGGCTGTGCGGTTCTAGGCGCTACAGTCTGGAACCGAGCGACCGCTCCAGTCGAAGGTTCGAATCCTGCCTCGGGCATGGATGTGTGTGATGTCCTTAGGTTAGTTAGGTTTAAGTAGTTCTAAGTTCTAGGCCACGGGTCTCCAAACTTCTTAGTCCGCGGGCCACACTGACTTCTCCACGAAGTCATAAGGGCCAAGATCTACGTAGTGGGATTAAAGCGCCCTAGCACTCCATGATCACCGTAATGTAAGGCTAAAGGAAAGGCGAAATCGCAAACATCTATGGTTGTGGGAATAGCTAGCACTGAAACGAACTACGATTTTTATTTCATTACATAATTTTGATTGGTGGACATACCTGACCGGAATTCTGGCGTATTGTATTCTGGCGAATTTCACCGACAAAAAAGTATGTCACTGCACATTGTTCACGAAAGCGTCCTGCAAAGTTAACGAAATCTCAAAATCATTGTTAGCAACACTATTACTGCAAGACGTAACAGAGGTAGAGTATGTCAACGCATTGTTATTTCAAGCGGCGCAACAATAATAAGTTTAGTTATGTAGTCTTGTAGCGAGTAGCAGAGCCAGAGCATATATTTGATAGTTCTGTTGCGCGATTGTATCTATGTTGCGAATGTCTCAGCAGTTTTCTTGTTTAATGCGCTGTACTAGTAGGTGAGACGACGAAGCGTGGGACAATTCAAAAGTTTGAAATAGAAGAGACAAGGAAAATCTGAAAATCGAAATACGTATAGCACTACTTGAGTATTTTTTCACTGTATTTTTAGTGGAACTGCAGTGTAATTGTGAGTATTTAATTTAGTAATTAAAGTACCTTAAAAATAAATTCATTGCATTTTGTTTAAGCAGACTACTCCCTAGTTTTATTAGTATTAAATAGCACAATTTTATTTTCAGGTTACAATCTTTTGTGAAGTTCTGTTCAAATATGGAAAAGAAACGAAAGGTTGACAGTGAATGTAGAATTTTTAAAGTGCAGGGGGTATGTCAATATTTCGTGGTGGAGTGAAGCAACAAACCAATGTGTATTATTTGCAATGAAGCAATATCAGTCGTCAAAGAATACAATATAAAACGTCATTATGAGACTAAGCACTCTCAGAATTACTCCAAGTTTACAGGATGCGAACGATTAGAAAAGTATGAGACTCTGAAACGCCACGTAAAAACCTAGCAGTCGCTGTTTAAGAAAGTAAATGCTGAACAACAAATTTAACATTGTGAGTTTTCAAGATATAAATTAATTACAGTTATTTTTATACATCAGTTACGACTAAAATATTCAATATCATTATGTACACCAGGTATTATATTTTCTTTAAATTGCCTTTAAATAAAAATATTTTATACGATTTGCTTGCTATGCGTATTTTACAACGTAATCAAAAGAAAGTGAAACGTCGCTTAAGAAGGATCTTCCATAATGATTGATTACTAAGGTTGGTCCTAGTTCAAGAACCACGCCAACATATGAGTGGCCAAGTACATGGTCCCGAGAGTTGAGATACCAGTTACTTTGGAATAAGGCTGGGCATCTCGGACATATTCTGAGTCGTGATCACCTTTGTGCTCATACGGCAAAGACTACCAAATCCACCGGTTAGTCCCTCAGCCGTTAGGGGTAAAGCCCAATGGAACTCAGGGCAAGTAAGGCTAGCAACCTGCTTCCTTCGTACTTTAAATATGATGCTGGCAACAATAAGAGCAAAATGCCTCGGACCTTTGGAGGTGACAGAGTCCCACCTCTAACTGACAAACCAAGGACTCCTAAGATACGACTTGGCAAACAAATGGTAATGAGATGAGGAGCTATTAATATCAATGGGGGCTACTCTGGGAAGAAGGTAGAGCTGGCAGAGGCTGCAAGTAAGATGGGGCTGGACGTTTTAGCTGTTAGTGACATTCGGCTAAGGGGTGAGAAAGAAGAGGAAGTGGGAGAATACAAGGTCTACCTGTCAGGAGTCAAAGCAGGAATAGCACAATGGGGTGTAGGGCTTTACATCAGGAAAGAAATGGAACCCAGCGTAGTTGCAATAAGGTATGTGCACGAACGACTGATGTGGATAGATTTGACAGTGTCTCGCAAGAAAATTAGGATTGTGTCAGTATATTCGCATTGTGAAGGGACAGATCAAGATAAGATGGATAGTTTTTATGAGGCACTCAGTGATGTAGTTGTTAGAGTAAAGGACAAGGACAGTGTTCTGCTCATGGGTGATTTTAACGCCAGGATTGGAAATCGACAGAAGGGTATGAAAAGGTTATGGGTAAATTTGGAGAGGATATGGAGGCCAACAGGAACGGGAAACAACTCTTGGATTTCTGTGCCAGTATGGGCTTAGTAATCACAAACTCCTTTTTTAAACATAAGAACATTCACCGGTATACTTGGGAAGGCAGGGGAACCAAATCTGTCATTGACTGTATAATAACAGATCAGGAATTCAGGAAGGCTGATGGGACACACATGTATTCAGGGGATTCTTTGATGACACTGATCATTATTTAATCTGCAGTGAAATTGGGATTGTGAGGCCGAAAGTGCAGGAGGTCAGGTCCATATGTAGGAGGATAAGAGTGGAGAAACTTCAGGATAAGAAAATCAGGCACAAGTGCATAACAGCGATCTCAGAAAGGTACCAGTTAGTTGAATGTAGCCAATTACAGTCACTGGAAAAGGAATGGACAAGGTACAGGGACACAATACTAGAAGTGGCTAAAGAATGTTTTGGAACATTAGTGTGTAAAAGTAGGATGAAGCAAACAGCTTGGTGGAGTGACACAGTCAAGGCAGCCTGTAAAAGGAAAAAGAAGGCTTATCAAAAATGGCTACAAACTAGAACTCAGGTAGACAGAGAAAGTTATGTTGAAGAAAGAAACAAAGCCAAACAGATAATTGCAGCATCCAAGAAGAAATCTTGGGAAGACTTTGGTAACAGGTTGGAGACTTTGGGTCAAGCTGCTGGATAACCATTCTGGAGTGTAATTAGCAGTCTTCGAAAGGGAGGTAGGAAGGAAATGATAAGTATTATGGACAGGTCAGGAAAACTGCTGGTGAATCCTGTGGATGCCTTGGGCAGATGGAGGGAATATTTTGAAGAGTTGCTCAATGTAGGTGAAAATACTATCAGTAATGTTTCAGATTTCGATGTACAATGGAACAAGAATGATGATGGAAATAGGATCACATTTGAGGAAGTGGAGAAAATGGTCAATATGTTGCAGTGCAGAAAAGCGGCTGGGGTGGATGAAATTAAGTCGGAACTCATCAAATACAGTGGAATGTCAGGTCTTAAATGGCTACACAGGATAATTGAAATGGCGTGGGAGTCGGGACAGGTTCCATCAGACTGGACGAAAGCAGTAATCACACCAATCTGTAAACATGGAAACAGAAAAGATTGTAACAACTACAGAGGTATCTCTTTAATCAGCGTTGTGGGTGAAATCTTCTCAGGTATTGTTGAAAGGAAAGTGCGAGTATTAGGTGAGGACAAATTGGATGGAAATCAGTGTGGGTTTAGGCCTCTTAGAGGTTGTCAGGACCAGATCTTTAGCTTACGGCAAATAATGGACAAGTGTCACGAGTGGAACAGGGAATTGTATCTATGCTTTATATATCTAGAAAAGGCATATTGTCTATTCTACGAGATTATGGAATAGGAGGCAAACTTTTGCAAGCAATTAAAGGTCTCTACATAGATAGTCAGGCAGCAGTTAGAGTTGACGGTAAATTGAGTTCGTGGTTCAGAGTAGTTTCAGGGGTAAGGCAAGGCTGCAACCTGTCTCCGCTGTTGTTCATATTATTTATGGATCATATGTTAAAAACACATAAACTGACTGGGTGAGATTAAGATATGTGAACACAAAATAAGCAGTCTCGCATATGCGGATGACTTAGTTGAGATGGCAGATTCGATTGAAAGTTTGCAAAGTAATATTTCAGAGCTAAATCAGAAATGTAAGGACTATGGTATGAAGATTAGCATCTCCAAAACGAAAGTAATGTCAGTGGGAAAGAGATATAAACCGATTGAGTGCCAAATAGGAGGAACAAAGTTAGAACAGGTGGACGGTTTCAAGTACTTAGGATGCATATTCTCACAGGATGGCAACATAGTGAAAGAACTGGAAGCGAGGTGTAGCAAAGCTAATGCAGCGAGCGCTCAGCTACGATCTACTCTCTTCTGCAAGAAGGAAGTCAGTATCAAGACTAAATTATCTGTGCACCGTTCAATCTTTCGACCAACTTTGTTGTATGGGAGCGAAAGCTGGGTGGATTCAGGTTACCTTATCAACAAGGATGAGGTTACGGATATGAAAGTAGCTAGGATGATTGCAGGTACTAGTAGATGGGAACAATGGCAGGAGGGTGTCCACAATGAGGAAAGCAAAGAAAAACTGGGAATGAATCTATAGATGTAGCAGTCAGGGCGAACAGTCTTAGATGGTGGATTCATGTTACACGCATGGGAGAAGCAAGGTTACCCAAGAGACTCATTGATTCAGCAGTAGAGGGTAGGAGGAGTCGGGACAGACCAAGGAGAAGGTACCTGGATTCGGTTAAGAATGATTTTGAAGTAATAGGTTTAACATCGGAAGAGGCACCAATCTTAGCACTGAATAGGGGATCATGGAGGAATTTTATAAGGGGGCTATGCTCCAGACTGAACGCTGAAAGGCATCATCAGTCTTAAATGATGATGATGATGATGATGATGATGATGATGACGATGACGATGACTAAGGCTAGTCGCCGAAGTGGCGTCCATCTGAAACACTTGTACCAGACTCGTGAGTAGAATAGAATCAAAGAATTGTTTTACTTAAAATGTTTTCGCCAAACTAGTCTGTTAACTGTTCTTTTTTTTCACTATCGCACGGAGAATGGTCTATCTGTTTATTGTGGATAGCCACAAGTTTAACCATAACCTTCCGCTTTGTAAAGATAGAGCTCCAACAATGTCGCGGTGTATTGGTCGCGATAGGCCTCGGTAATCAATTGTTGGCAGTATAGGTACCACCTCAAATACTTGGCGGGCCGGATACTGGGGATGTCCGGCTAGCTAACGCGCGCCTGTTTGTCGGCCCTCGCGGGCCGTTGTTTGGAGACCCCTGTTCTAGACGACTGATGGCCTCAGAAGTGAAGTCGGATAGTGCTCAGAGGCATTTGAACCATTTATTTAAGGCTGTGCTGTTACCTGACTTGTGGTTTGTCATCGTCAACATTATGATGTCAGAGCTGTAGCGGTATGTGAGAAGCGGAATTTTATTCCTATGGCTGTTTCGGATTTCTTAAGACTACACACACTGACGTCAGTACCTGTCGATGGCTCTCGCTGATGCTGGCGGCGCGTGAGCAGTTCTCAGCAGCTGTTTCCACTGCTGCATTGCGACTGAGGCGGTGCTAGTTACGAAGCGAAAGCCATTGGAAAACAATTCCCTCAGTTTGTGTATGATTTGTCCCGCGGTTACTCTTCCTCTGGCACGCCATAGAGGGGCAGACGAAGCTTGATCGTTATTCTCAGGACCGTCAGCAGGCTCGCAGTGGCTTCTGCAAGAGCCGCGGTCCTGCGTCCACAAATACCCAGATTTTCTCCCCATAAATACGGTGCCGATTCCACTGTTAGCATATGTATGCGACCTATTTTCTCATCTGTCATTTTGCATGTGATGTTCGCGTTTTTTACTAATGTTGGTAATTGGTCTTTGAAGACTCGATTTATTTGTATACGGTGCTCAGTTCCTTAGTCGTATTTTATAGTATCAAGACGACTGCGAGTCTAGTTTTTTCTGCTGCACAGTGACCATTCTATGTCTCGTTTGCATGATGCGTTGTACGTGATTATTTCCGAATCAATTTAAGAGTCTTATAGTGACGTAATACTGATCGAGTTACATGTCTGGTAGATGTGTCGTGGTCCTAGGATTTTATTTGTTCGCCAAATCTTTTTTCTCGGTGTACCTGGTATGGATCACGTGCAGGAGGGCGGTGAGGGGGGGGGGAGGTGGAGGATACGTCTGCTGCACCAGTCACGCTTGCATTAAAGTCAGTACAACCATTAGACTGTTGGTACTGCCATTACACTGTTTTTAATTTGCAGTGTTACATTTACACGATCATGATTTCGGCTTTACAGTGCTATTATCAAGTGTTTTAATGTTATCAGTGCCTAAGATGGTATACTGTCGTAATTAAAATACACTGTATAACATTAAAACACTTGATAATGGCACTGTAAAGCCGAAATCATGATCGCGTAAATCCAACACTGCAAATAAAAAACAATCTAATTGCAGTACTGACTTTAAAGAAATATATTATGAATGTGGCCCCACATTATGAAAAAAAAGTCACGCTTGCGTTTGAGGGGTACTCATTATTAATGCAGAGATAAGTATTTGTAGCAAATAGTGCAGTGTGCAGGCTGTGTCTTTAAAATTCTATCGATCATTCGAAATTGTGTACCATAGGAGACTACAGTAATGTCGTAAACCATGCAGGGTTTATTTTGTTACGAGTCTTTATTCCACCTGGGAGGCCGCCTAGTTGAAAGTGGAGTCACTCACGCTGGCTTCAAAAGCATGGCGGTTGCAAGGAGTATGGTTCTCGTTGGTTCAGAGAGGTGGGGCGGTGGGGGTAGATGTTCTTGGCGCACAAACCGTTAACAATGTTTATCCGCAAAAGTTAGAACAGGTTTCTGCTGTGGCTGGACGCCCTCTCCATGGACGATTGAACGTAGTTTGTGACAGCTACTAGGCCGGAGGTGATTACACGTAAGTTACGCAAATTTATCTGCCTCTCCTGGGGGGGGGGGGGGGGGGCTCATGGTCGCGAGAGTTTCCGTACAGTATCAGCAGTATTCAGCGAATACAGGGGAGTAGTTCATCGTAATTCTAGAAGTGTACCAGTATTTGATATTTCCATCCACATCCTGGAATGTGTACGCCTTTATTATAATGGGCGGGAGATCTCTCGGCCATCAATGTTAGTCGGAAATCGCATCTTTCTCGGTAACTGCTGGGCGCTGTGTCCACGATTATTGACATTTGTGGCTCTGCCACCCCCCAAAAAAAGTGTTCAAATGTATATGAAATTCTATGGGACTTAACTGCTAAGGTCATCAGACCCTAAGCTTACACACTACTTAACCAAAATTATCCTAAGGACAAACACACACACCCATGCCTGAGGGAGGACTCGAACATCCGCTGGAATCAGTCGCTCAGGCCATGACAGCAGCGCCTAAGACCGCTCGGCTAATTCCGCGCGGCCTATGCCCCGTCACAGTGAAGTCTGAGGGGGTGATCTACTATCCAGCAGGTGACGTGACTTTCGCTTGCGTTGCCACAGATACTGGTTGCCTCTCTCTAGAGGTGTGCTACAAATACGGTAGCTTCGGCTGGATGCATCAGAATTTTATTGTGAGGTCACATAGTCCAGTAATGTACTATTGTATTTCTTCTACAATATCTTTAGCTTACAGAATTCTCTATGACGTTACTGTCTGTACAACGTGTCATTTGTAACACGGTGACGTCACACACTAGTAATAGCGCATACATCAGAGCCAGAGCTGAGGTCATTATGACGTCTACACGATGCAATGAGATGTCATGAGATGTTGACGGATAACTCACGAAATCGGGAACAATGCGCAAAATTGTGGCAAATACGTAAAATTAATGTAGTTGCGTGTCTGTCTGGGCGAGGCCTCCGCAGGTGCCTCGAAATATTAAACGAACAGACCTTAACTAATGTGACTTGTTATTAAAAGAACGGACTGTTCCCAAGAGTGCCCCCAGTTATAAATTAGGACTATGTGGAAAATACGTAAAAGTAAGGAAAGTAAGAAAAATACGTAAAAATGGGTGAGGTCCCTGCTGGTGTACGTAATTTTGTTATTAAGAAATTCGAAACATCTCCCTGTGCTCCACAATGTCTCAATTTATAAAATAGGAAAATTGTGGAATTTACGTAAAATTGGAGAACCTACGAGAAATATGGAAAAATACGTAAAAATGGGAAAAGTATCTGTGGTCTTTGGTGGTGTCACGTAATAATGATATTAACAAAAGAACGCTAGTGGCGTGACTTAACGTAATATTGTTATTAGCAAATAGATACATCCTCTCCCTGTGCTCTCTAGCTCCTGAGTAACCCCTCCTACACAGGTGTCCCAGTTATAATAGACGAGGTGTGGAAGGAGTGCTTGGTTCTCATCAGCCAGATGGGTGACTTTCATGTCACATGGCACAATTGGATATGTTACTCCCCTGAATGACCGAGGTCAATTCCGGGAAGAAAGAGGCGAGAAGTTCAAGACAGTAACCCGACACGGGATGTCTTTATCTTATCAGTGAAATATGCTAACGTCAGCTTTCTTTGTGCTCGAACCTGCCCTGTTATCCTTCTAGTGTAACAGACGGATTGTAATACTTTCAATTAGTATGGATGACAAAAGGATATATACAGTATATGGAGCTAAATATTTCACTTCAGTTTACTTTTGACCCATTAATGATATTCATGATCTATCTTTAAAAAAATGGTTCAAATGGCTCTGAGCACTATGGGACTTCTTTGGTCATCAGTCTCCGAGAACTTAGAACTAGTTAAACCTAACTAACCTAAGGACATCACACACAACCATGCCCGAGGCAGGATTCGGACCTGCGACCGTAGCGGTCGCAGGGTTCTAGAGTGCAGCGCATAGAACCGCTCTGCCAGATCTATCTTCATCTAGACTAGTACTGACGAGGGGTCGTGAAACAAACATCAACACGTTATCACCACTTCATTCATAACCACGATACTTCGTTGTTTTAAATGTAATTATGATAGTTTTGCAACTTATGTATGAGAATAAGATATCGATGATACACATTCAATGATATAATACATTTCTGAATATAAGAAGAAATCACAGAGTAAAGATGAACTGAATATGGGTACCTTGGTGCTGCAGCCGTTAAATGGTACGCCAAACAGAAGTGTGTGCCACTCTCCAAGGAAACTTACGCCAATGAGGCAATAGGTACGTGATGCTGATGCTGTACTCCAAGGAAACCTGTATCGTCGAGGCAGCAGATACATCATAATTTGTGTCCACGTTGATCAAGTTTGTTATGCCTAACAATGCAATTCATTTACAGCGTATTGCTTCCATAACATGTACGTTGCCGAATTTCTATCAACGCATAAATAATTTTGAATTATGTAACACCATATTGTAATGAATGCTCTCAGTTAATGACGAACGATAGCAAAATGTGTCAAGAGTAGCAGGTCTGGGTGGAGAATAGTTCACTGATGGACGCCATCCAACTTGTCCCAACTTCGTCAATACCGCCAAATGACATCGCGAGACGGAATTTTTGATCCAAGATAACTTTTCCGAAGGTAGGCTGCTACCAATGAAAGTGCAAGGAAGCGGTTACCTCAGATGCTGGAATAAATGCCACTGCTGTATCTCGTGAAACACAAACAGACGTCAGTAGAGCCGAAGAAAAGTTTAGTGTGTTTCTGGGGTCGAAAAGTGAGTGCAAGAGCTGTTTAGGGATCGGCCGCACGTAGCAAGATGAAGTCCTGCTTCCACACCTGGACGTGGGCTGAGGAGGTAGTGGTATCTGGAATCGCAACATTCGTGGAAACATCCCTGAATATAACAGTATCTTATTCAAGTTAGGTACAGAGACGGGTTAGCAGGTTAGTGGAATGGCTTCCCCTCACCCCACGTTCACCCCCCCCCCCCAAGCTACCGGATGACGCGTGCTGCAGACTTGTGTCTCGCTGACGTCAGAAACCGCCTGGCATGGAGGCAGCAGTGGAGGTAACTGCCGTCAGCGAGACCCTAGTAGGCCTTGAGCGGCAGGTGCATTTCCAGGCTGCTTGGCTGCCTCACGATCCTAGCGTACAACACAAGAAAGCGTGGTGTTTATACAGTAGTAGCCTCCCTGTCCCATGTCAAAGGCACGTGCCCGCACAGGGCAGTTATCGGCAACCGCGAGGGCCCGCACGCACCGGAGAACAGCAACAGAGTAGCTGGGCAGCCCCTGGGCAGGGCTCGAACGCATGACCCACCAAGGAGGTGGTCGCCAGCACAAGGAACTCACCCAGCAGGTGAACGACTGGTGCAAAGGTGCAAAGTGTCGTCTGCACACAAACAGCAGGCCAGGCAGATGCCTGCAGCTACTTGAGTCAATGTCTGTGGAACATGGCTAGCAGTTTCGTAGGGTACTGCAGTTGTCTCCATCACGATATTTATGGGTGCCGTAGACGGTGCTGTTCGACATCACATACATAGCCAGGTACTGTTGTGTACAAACAACGTCGGCGAGCGCCCGAGAATATCAGAGAGTGGGGGAACACACAGCAGGCTATAGTGGCTGGATGTTGCCATTGGTAAACGATGACTTAATTTGCTTCGCCTTTCTTGTTTTGTCCTCTCCTCCAGAGCCACCCTGGAACTGTAAGAGTCTTAACTTCGTCCTTCAGAGGTCCTGGTTGGCATTCTCCGCGTTGGCAGCGTCCTGAGGGAGTACTCTTGCACTCTGAATATGCCTTCTCGCATAATAGTCTCTGGATTTCAGTCTGACTGCCTCCTCCTCTATGAAGTCTTTCAGGTAATTAACGCAGTGTACTTCACCACTTCTACAGAATCGTGGCGCATCTCTATTCTTCATTAAACATAAATTTCACCTTATCACCTATTCCATAGTTCTCTTCATCACAAGATGTTTGATAGTGGTGATCATTTGAATACTGTTAATGGCATTGTGGAGGAAGTGTTTTGTACCAGTGAAGCCAGGTTTACAAATCTGTGAAATGTATATCGACAAATATATTCTTCTTGTGAACTTAAAACCATAATGACTTCATCACGTACGTAATCGGCGGCAGTGGACTGTGAATACGCTGTGTAATATAACCAGATGTAACGTAGTTTCGTTGATGGTATGTAGAACGGGCAGAGGAACACACATTTTGTCATAAATATTTGAGCATTGTTTTTAAAAACTGTGTCGTTGGGAACTTTTCAAATTGTTTCCAACATGTTGTATGGCATGCCCATAATTCTTAGCAAGAAATACAGTTTTTTCCTTATTTCTATGTTTGTTTGTCGAAACAGGCCGTGGTATTCAGATATATCGCACAATGTGACGCCGTTAGAAACAGGGCGTGGTATTCAGACATATCGCTTGATGTGACGCCGTTAGACTTGTCCGTCAGGGAGCATTCATTGTACGTAATCTGCATGGACACTACAACAACAGTGGATGACAAGAGAGATACGTATATACTGACGGAAAAAGCCGCAGTACCAAATAAATGTACAGTAATGAAATTTCTGGAGTGCATTTAAGACCAAAGGCTGATGTAAACGCGAGGCAATCCAAGAGCACAGGTTGATGTAAACGTGAGGCAAGCCATTGCAAAAGTGAAACGCTGATGCAGTAATAACCGATGTAACCTCAAAACGGTTCAAATGGCTCTGAGCACTATGGGACTTAACATCTATGGTCATCAGTCCCCTAGAACTTAGAACTACTTAAACCTAACTAACCTAAGGACAGCACACAACACCCAGCCATCACGAGGCAGAGAAAATCCCTGACCCCGCCGGGAATCGAACTCGGGAACCCGGGCGTGGGAAGCGAGAACGCTACCGCACGACCACGAGATGCGGGCGATGTAACCTCCAGAACATTGAATGCAAGCATGCAAACGTGCGTGCACTTTGCTGTGCAGGCGTCGTGCGTCAGTTTGCAGGCAGGAGTTGCATGCCTCTTGTGTTTGGTCGATCAGTACACGGGCGGTTAATGTTGGTCGTGGATGACGCTGGAGTTGTCGTCCGATCACATCCCACATGTGCTCGACTGGAGACCGGTCTGGCGGTCGAGCAGGCCAAGGCAACATCTCGATACCCTGTAGACAATGTTGGGTTACAACAGCGGTATGTGGGTGAACGTTATCCTGTTGGAAAACACCCCTGGTATGATTTTCATGAATGGAAGCACGACAGGTTGAATCACCAGACTTTGCAGTCAGGGTGCTGGGAATAACCACGAGCGTGGCCCTGCTCTTGTATAAAATCGCACTCCAGACCGTAACTCCAGGTGTAGGTCCAGTGTGTCTAGCATGCAGGCAGGTTGGGTGCAGACCTTCCATTGACCTCCTAACCAACACATGGCCACCAATGGTACCGAGGCAGAATCTGCTTCCATCAGAAAACACAACGACCTACACAGATTTTTCTTCCTTTTACACAGAAATGTTTCGCTGACGTCAGAGCACTATGAGTGGGTTAGAGCACCTTGAGTCGGTTTTTATTTTCTTTCTATTAAGTAACAGGAAAATAGCTGTTCGCCATTTGTACTTATCCAGCCCTCTGCCAACTGTGAGATGAAAAGGAGCACTTGCACGCTACATCCTCAATTATTTGTTGTATATATACCAGCTTTGTTTTCCTCTACAGCTTCTACCCATTACAGCTCCCTCTTGTACCATTGAAGTTATAACGTGATGTTGTAACACATCTTCTGTCACCCTGCCCGTTCTTCCTGTCGGATTTCCCTCGGTCCATGCTTGACCTCCACACAGTGCTGTGCTCCAAACGTACATTCCCAGACGTTTGTTCCCCGTATTAAGGCCGATGTTTAACACTAGTAGATTAGGAATTTACTCTTTTCCGATCTGCTTTTTATGTCCACCTTGATTCGTCCACATGTGTCATTTTCGTTCCAAGGGAGCAGAAATCCTCAAGTTCGTCTACTTTGTGGTCCCAGTTTTGATTTTAAGTTATCGTTAAATTCATGTCCGATACATAACGTTACATTCGTGTTTCGTAGGTTTATGTGCAGTTCATAGGTGCTGTTTATTCCATTCGAGAGGCCCTTGCATTCTTCTTCATTTTAACGAGGAAGGAAATTTCATCAACAAGTCCTATAACCGGTGCCCTTTCATCCCTAATTTTAATCGCACTGTTTAACGTATTTTTTTTTTTAATTTTCACAGTTTCTTCCTCGTAGTAGAGACTGAACACTTGAATCCCTGTCCCACTTTCCTCCTAATCCGAGCTCTTGGAACTTCTTCTTCCATTCTTATCGTTCTCTCTTGGTTCTATCACATCCTGTATATTATCTGTCTTTCCTTTTGCCTTAGCCTTGCTTTCAGGAGAATACTGAAAATCATGTGAACGTTTCTTCCCAAAGCTAAACTGATTGTAATCTAACGCAACTTCAATTTTCTTTTTCCTTATTATTCTTGATAGCAACTTCAATGCATGAGATGTAAATAAAGTTGTACGACAGTTCTCGCACTTACCTCACCTTTCTGTCTTTGGAATGTATGGGTGGTATTTTTCTAATGTTAGATAGCACTTCTTCAGGTTAGGAAAGAACGTTATCTCTACCTTCCGCCTTATTTTAGCACAAGTCTTACCAAGTTGTGCTCAGCATTAACGTTACTACTGGATCCCTATGCCTTCCACGAGCTCCATCCACCAATTCGCCCCCTCTTCTACCTTTCGCAGTGGGGTTCATTTTCCAGTGATGACGCTGAGGCAATTAATTTTAATTTCACCAAGTGCTGTTTGGATATTTCAATCATGTGAATCAACCCTTCCGAAGATAATTTCTTCTCCGAATACTCCACGATTTTCCTGCAGCCTTTCGCTTTGAACGTTCTGTTTCGTTCACTCCTAAGAGAAATATATTTCTGTTATGAAACGTCCTCTTATAAAAATTTATACATGACTGCGCTTAAACTGACACACAAGGTTTTTAGCGCAACGCAATCTGACTATCAAAGATCCCTGCAAAAGAATGACCCTGAGTAAAATTAAACTATACCTTTCAGAAATCACTTACCTCACAAAAATCTTCATTACTCGAACTACTGCAATACAGCGAGCGCCACTACTGCCAGCTAAATAAAAGATTCAAACTAGAGAAGGCACTAACTACTGATAGGGATAGTTAGCAAATGAAAGATATTAATAGAGAACAAACAATGTTGTTACCTTAATAGTCATAATACACTCCTGGAAATGGAAAAAAGAACACATTGACACCGGTGTGTCAGACCCACCATACTTGCTCCGGACACTGCGAGAGGGCTGTACAAGCAATGATCACACGCACGGCACAGCGGACACACCAGGAACCGCGGTGTTGGCCGTCGAATGGCGCTAGCTGCGCAGCATTTGTGCACCGCCGCCGTCAGTGTCAGCCAGTTTGCCGTGGCATACGGAGCTCCATCGCAGTCTTTAACACTGGTAGCATGCCGCGACAGCGTGGACGTGAACCGTATGTGCAGTTGACGGACTCTGAGCGAGGGCGTATAGTGGGCATGCGGGAGGCCGGGTGGACGTACCGCCGAATTGCTCAACACGTGGGGCGTGAGGTCTCCACAGTACATCGATGTTGTCGCCAGTGGTCGGCGGAAGGTGCACGTGCCCGTCGACCTGGGACCGGACCGCAGCGACGCACGGATGCACGCCAAGACCGTAGGATCCTACGCAGTGCCGTAGGGGACCGCACCACCACTTCCCAGCAAATTAGGGACACTGTTGCTCCTGGGGTATCGGCGAGGACCATTCGCAACCGTCTCCATGAAGCTGGGCTACGGTCCCGCACACCGTTAGGCCGTCTTCCGCTCACGCCCCAACATCGTGCAGCCCGCCTCCAGTGGTGTCGCGACAGGCGTGAATGGAGGGACGAATGGAGACGTGTCGTCTTCAGCGATGAGAGTCGCTTCTGCCTTGGTGCCAATGATGGTCGTATGCGTGTTTGGCGCCGTGCAGGTGAGCGCCACAATCAGGACTGCATACGACCGAGGCACACAGGGCCAACACCCGGCATCATGGTGTGGGGAGCGATCTCCTACACTGGCCGTACACCACTGGTGATCGTCGAGGGGACACTGAATAGTGCACGGTACATCCAAACCGTCATCGAACCCATCGATCTACCATTCCTAGACCGGCAAGGGAACTTGCTGTTCTAACAGGACAATGCACGTCCGCATGTATCCCGTGCCTCCCAACGTGCTCTAGAAGGTGTAAGTCAACTACCCTGGCCAGCAAGATTTCCGGATCTGTCCCCCATTGAGCATGTTTGGGACTGGATGAAGCGTCGTCTCACGCGGTTTGCACGTCCAGCACGAACGCTGGTCCAACTGAGGCGCCAGGTGGAAATGGCATGGCAAGCCGTTCCACAGGACTACATCCAGCATCTCTACGATCGTCTCCATGGGAGAATAGCAGCCTGCATTGCTGCGAAAGGTGGATATACACTGTACTAGTGCCGACATTGTGCATGCTCTGTTGCCTGTGTCTATATGCCTGTGGTTCTGTCAGTGTGATCATGTGATGTATCTGACCCCAGGAATGTGTGAATAAAGTTTCCCCTTCCTGGGACAATGAATTCACGGTGTTCTTATTTCAATTTCCAGGACTGTATATATAGCAGTTCATGATAAATTACAAAACTCCGCCATCTCTCTCCCCACATCCACCACTGCTGGCGGCTCACCTCCAACTGCGCAACGCTACGCGCTGTTCACATCCAGCTGCCGCTGCCCAACACTACAATGGCAGACAACAATGCAAACTAGCTGCAGGCTGCACACAGCACAGTCAGTGATTTTCATACAGAGCGCTACGTAACGTTGCCAGTAAGAAAATATAAACAGCCTACTTACATAGCCCCCATGCTCCCCACAAAAAAATTTACAAAATATTTTTGGGCAGTGGCCAATAATGATTTGAAAAAATTTTTCATAATTACAATAACAAAGATATCAAATGCACACACTTATTTATACAATGTTGGTCAAAAGCTAAAATTTTCTCACAGTCCATAAAGACAGTCCTGATCATTCATCACAGTAAAACTGCCATTTCTTTTATCAAAGTCTGAGCAGTAAAAGACAATGCACACAGAAGTAATGGATGTCCATGCAGTCTTGAAGAAGAAGTGTTGTCCTTCCAACAGAAAGACAGTGCTGACTCTTGACATGCTGACAGGTAATGGGCTACAACAGAGCAAACCCACAGCAGAGTCATTCGACGTTTTGAAGAAGATTGGTAGGTAGGTCATCACAGAGCAGACCCACTGTAGTCCTGGTAGAGAATATGGTATTGGTGGGCCACCAGAGGTGCAGACCCACTGCAGTCCTTGTAGAAATAATGGTATTGGTGAGTCATCAAAGATGCAGACCCACTGCAGTCCTTGTAGAGATGGCCAGCAACCATCTGTTGTGACTGTGCGGGTGCACAATCACCATTGAAGAGTCTTGCAGTTAATATAGCAAGTCCATAACCACCACTTGTGCGCTCACAAAGTTTTTGGAATTGTCCTTAAAACCAGCAATGCTGTTATCCAGTCCCTTGCTGAATTATTAACACACGTGCAAACACTAACAGTCCCAACTTCTCACATATTGTCCATATACTATGACCAACAGAAACGTGTGCAGTGAAATGGAACTTACAAGTTACTTAATTAGATGAACTGGTGTCAATTACAATATTATAACATATGAATACAATTACAAAGATACAAAATACACCATTAAAAACATAATAATACTGATAACATTTGTAGTACAGGCTTTACAAAAGAATAGAAATAAACATATACATCAGTGTTACAGGAATTATGACATAAGTAAATACATAAACGATCAGAATAACTTTTGAAACATCAACTTTACACATGAGCATTAAAACAAAACAGAATAAATAATGTCTCAACATCTTTACAAAGTAAATACCATATTATTAATGCAAAGTATATTTGAGGATAACAGTATTCCTCATCATAGTGAATGTAGCAGAGTATTAGAAAAATTCTACAACATAAGTCTTATCAGATAAACATATAAAGACAGGAAGAACATAATTACACACGGGTACCCAAACACATAGTGGGATAACACAAAAGGAAAGGACAGGGTTTGTTTCATTGCAGTATTTTGCAAATTAAACTTTCTTTGCTTCTTGGAGATCTCCCTTCATTCATCATTATTCCCAAAAGTCCTATCTAAGCCTGCCTTCTGTATTCTGTTCACATCCTCTGTCAAAAATAGTTTTTCTCCACTGTACAGAATCCTTTTTTTTTTTTTTTTGGCCCAAACCATTTTCATATAGCTTCTCAATACATTTCTTCCAAGTCATCATAGTTAGTTTCTTATATAGTCTACCCCCTCTTAAGCTAACTTAAATCTACTGAGCTCAGATATATATACCAAGGGACGAGGCAATGCAGCATCACATAAAACAATTAATATAAACAGCAATGAAAAAAAAACGCAGATTTGTGAAGCAAGCAGCATTAAGAAATTAGCAAAGCAATTGTAATATTACAACTAATCTAAGGCAATGTGCAGCAAACAGTAAAAATAAATTAGTAGTAAACTGGCTTAACAGCGTAATACAAAGTCAAATTCAGTAACACTATGCCTGGCAAACAGCAGTAACTTATACCTAAACATGACATAGCTCAAGCAGAAAAAATATTACAGTAAAAACAAAAATGCAGATAAGGGAAATGTATATTCACATCTTAATGTCTATGTAATTAAAGTGGTGCACCACAACAACTTATTGTAAAAAAAATTTTACCATATACTTGAAAAGAAAATTGTGTGTCCAGTTACTGTTACTAGTCCCTTCTTATTGTTCTTTCCTTTCCAAGTCCTCCTTTTTTAAAGAATGTGGATTACAAAATTATTTAATAGATCTGTTGACAGAAAGTGTTCACATTAGCAAATGCATCTAAGTTTATTTTATAAAACTAATGCTGCAACACAGCTGGAAACCAGATATGAAATGAAATAAGGAACTACGAAAAGCAAAGCATAAAAATATCATTCAATAGTCATGTGACATTTCATAAGTTAGTAGAAATTCTCTCAACTCTCGTAGAAAGACGCTTGTCGTAATCAGGTGTGCAGATGTAAAAATATTTCTCGTCATTTCATTAGGCATTTCAGTAAATATCATAAATTACGAGCTCTACAGTATGCTTTCAACAAGGAAATGTCAATAGCGAGGATAATGGCCTCCCTTTTTTTTTTCTACCTGTGCTTCCGGAAAGGCACACCCTAATGGCTTGTTCTCCAGGTGTCTGACACAGCTGTGTGCCTACGACGCACATGCAGGTGGTCACTTAACTTTCTTATGGAAATATTTACGACAGCAGTTTCCGCTACAGTGACAGTCTCATATAAAAATTTCACAGGTCGAGAATTTACGTTGAAAATGTGTAGAAACAAAATCCTATGAATATAACAGTGTCCAAAAAAATTTTCGCTGGCATTGTGATACATTCACGCATTTACATACATTTCATAACTCTTAAAGTACGATTCTTGGTTTCCAACATCCTTTTTCACAAGTCAAGAGTCCCTAACTTCTATTCATTATTCATGTACATATAAACACGTAATCACATTCCTCATATATGGTAGCATCATCTTATTGACATAAACATACCTCAACAGCATAATACACATCGTCGTCGTAAAAATAACATCATAACACCTCAGTCAAATCTCAAAAAAGTCGTAGCTTTCTGCAATAATTTCAAACCATAAAAAATATTCTCTGCTCATTTCAATAGTGTCATCTGCCTTAAACGTACACTAAAAATCATGATCTCATACCAAATACATCATTCAAAGCTCTCATAGTATCACAATGGTTCCGAAAAGATATGAAGAGTTCACACAGTACAGACAAAATACAATTTCGTAAGTGTGAAGTTATCCAACGGTGTAATTACGTAAACATGTGTCACTGACGTAGTAAAAAAGTTTGTCTCTCTCAGTTAAATGATCAGATAGCTGTGTAATTATGTGTTAAAGAAATATGGTACTGATGTGTAAAGTTGTATAAGCAAATACCATATTAGCTAGGGTTCCTTGTGCTTGCCAAACACATGGTACACAAAGTAAGCATGTACCCCCCTGAGGATTAATGTAATTATACCCTCAGGTGGCTGTTTATATACTTTCCGGGATGCGAGGTCGTGGTCCAAGAACTTTTCTGCTCCTTACGTTTCGTCCAGGACTGCGCTGGACTTCCTCAGAGGCGCTGCTCCACTGAGTCTTGCCGACTGACTGGTCGGGTGTCTGAGAGCGACTTATATATTGTAAGAAAGAGGGGCGTGGTTCAGGTGACACGTGATGAGCAGTGATAATCCATAGCAAAGTACCGACTTCGACTATCGATTACCACCTTGTCAAAGATAAAAATTGTTAGCAGTTTTGTAGAGCCACTGTCCATATATCGCTAAGTTTCATAGCCTCCTCTTTCCTATTAAAATTATCGTTATGTTTATAAATTTCGATAGCTTCTCTATAAAGCCGTGGGTAGTAATTTAACGTTGTAGATAAAACTTCGGTATCCGAAAACTTCACTTGGTGGTTGCCTGGTTGAAGAGCATGTTCCGCTACAGCTGACTTTTCTATTTTTCAAGTCGACAAAGACTTTTATGCTCTTTCAGTCGCGTGTTTACGCTTCTTTTGGTAGTACCAATGTAAACTTTGCCACAGGTACATGGAATTTTATACACACCACATGTCGACAGAGGAGGGCGCTTATCCTTCACAGATCGTAGTACTTGACTTATTTTCTTAGTTGGTTTAAAGATCGGTTTTATGTCATGTTTTCGTAAAATCTTACCGATCCGATCTGTTACTTTTTTAATAAAAGGGAGAACTACTGTATTTTTCTGTTGTTGTGGTTCGTTCTTATCTTTTGGGTTTCTGTTCCTTGGACGCAAAATTCTATCTATCTCTTTTCTTGAGTAGCCGTTTTTTTCAAAAGCCTGCTTCAGATGTTTCACTTCAGCATCCAAATGTTCAGGTGTACATATCCGTTCCGCTCGATCGACGAGACTTTTTATGACACCTCTTTTTTGTTGAGGATGATGATTAGAATTTTTATGTAAATATCTATCCGTATGAGTTGCCTTCCGAAAAACTTTATATTCCAAGCTTCTATCGTGCCGTCTCATAACTAAGACATCCAAAAAAGATATTCTGTTTTCCTTTTCTATTTCCATGGTAAACTGTATTTTTGGGTGAATTTTATTTAGATAATCAAAGAAATCGTCCAAGGCCTTTCTGCCATGGGACCAAACCACAAATGTGTCATCTACATATCGATACCAACGAGATGGTTTGTTATTAGCTTTGTCTAGGGCTGATTGTTCAAATTTCTCCATATAAAGATTGGCAATCGCAGGGCCTAATGGATTACCCATTGCTACTCCATCAATTTGTTCATAAAATTCATTATCCCACTGGAACTGACTTGATGTAAGGCAATGTTTGAAAAGAACGGTCAAATCTTCTGGAAAAATATCCGCTATGAAAATCATAACTTCGTTAACAGGAATCATTGTGAATAAGGACACAATGTCAAAACTTACAAGAATATCTTCAGGGGCCAGAGTTAGTCCCTCTAGTTTTGTAATAAAATGACGCGAGTCTTTTATATAAGAGTCAGTTTTTCCAATCAATGGTTGTAAACAAGTTGTTAAATATCTTGCTATTTCATGAGTGGGAGAATTAATGGCACTGACTATGGGTCTTAAAGGAAAATCTATTTTATGAATTTTAGGTACACCATACAATCGAGGACACATAGCTTCACTTTTCAATAACGTTCTTTTATCTTCCTTTCGGATAGAGGTAGATGACTTAATCAAATTATTTGTTTTCCTAAGTACACTGGCTGTAGGATCCCTCGCAAGTTTTTTATACTGTCCTGACGTTAAAAGGTTCAAAATTTTCCTTCGGTAATCTTCTGTATTCATAACAACAGTAGCGTTCCCTTTATCTGCGGGAAGAACGACTATTTCTTCATCTGTATTCAAATCCTTAAGAGCCTTCCTCTCACCTTTTGTTAAATTACTTTCTAAAGGTCTGCTGTGGCTTAAAACTCTAGTGGTTTCAATTCGAATTGCATTCGCGGTTGCCTTAGGGAGATTCCGTATACCTGCTTCTATATTCGCGATAATATCTTCAAGTGGTACTTTTACAGGTGTTATAGCGTAATTTCCTCCTTTTGCAAGGACAGAAATCTCGTCTTGAGATAACACTTTCTTTGACTTGTTTATAACAGTATCAGTCATCATCGTATTACTTGTAGTTGTTACATTAGCTTGTAACTTTCCAAACTTTTTCTTATGTCTACTAGTAGTCATTTCTATCGTAGCTTCCATAGTTGTAAACGTAAGATAATCAAATTTATTCCACAGGTCTATCTGTATCTTACAAGCTAAGAATAAATGAAGCTTCAATAACTCACAGTCAACAGAATCCATTTCTCGTCTTGTGTAATGTATCCTTTCTCGAAGTAACGCTCTTTCTGTATAATCATAAATCCGGTGTACACGAGCTGTCTGGAACATCCTCTTCAGCTTTAAGAAGTTCGGTATAGAAGACGAGTCTCTACAACGTAACAAAAAAGTTAAAGTACAAATTAAATGTGCTCTCTTCTTACGTAAAAATTCCAGGCGTCTAACTGATTTTGAGAAATCCTCCCCGTAGAGTCTTCTGATTGTAGAATGAAGGCTTTCACGACCGGTTGACATGGCTGTTTATATACTTTCCGGGATGCGAGGTCGTGGTCCAAGAACTTTTCTGCTCCTTACGTTTCGTCCAGGACTGCGCTGGACTTCCTCAGAGGCGCTGCTCCACTGAGTCTTGCCGACTGACTGGTCGGGTGTCTGAGAGCGACTTATATATTGTAAGAAAGAGGGGCGTGGTTCAGGTGACACGTGATGAGCAGTGATAATCCATAGCAAAGTACCGACTTCGACTATCGATTACCACCTTGTCAAAGATAAAAATTGTTAGCAGTTTTGTAGAGCCACTGTCCATATATCGCTAAGTTTCATAGCCTCCTCTTTCCTATTAAAATTATCGTTATGTTTATAAATTTCGATAGCTTCTCTATAAAGCCGTGGGTAGTAATTTAACGTTGTAGATAAAACTTCGGTATCCGAAAACTTCACTTGGTGGTTGCCTGGTTGAAGAGCATGTTCCGCTACAGCTGACTTTTCTATTTTTCAAGTCGACAAAGACTTTTATGCTCTTTCAGTCGCGTGTTTACGCTTCTTTTGGTAGTACCAATGTAAACTTTGCCACAGGTACATGGAATTTTATACACACCACATGTCGACAGAGGAGGGCGCTTATCCTTCACAGATCGTAGTACTTGACTTATTTTCTTAGTTGGTTTAAAGATCGGTTTTATGTCATGTTTTCGTAAAATCTTACCGATCCGATCTGTTACTTTTTTAATAAAAGGGAGAACTACTGTATTTTTCTGTTGTTGTGGTTCGTTCTTATCTTTTGGGTTTCTGTTCCTTGGACGCAAAATTCTATCTATCTCTTTTCTTGAGTAGCCGTTTTTTTCAAAAGCCTGCTTCAGATGTTTCACTTCAGCATCCAAATGTTCAGGTGTACATATCCGTTCCGCTCGATCGACGAGACTTTTTATGACACCTCTTTTTTGTTGAGGATGATGATTAGAATTTTTATGTAAATATCTATCCGTATGAGTTGCCTTCCGAAAAACTTTATATTCCAAGCTTCTATCGTGCCGTCTCATAACTAAGACATCCAAAAAAGATATTCTGTTTTCCTTTTCTATTTCCATGGTAAACTGTATTTTTGGGTGAATTTTATTTAGATAATCAAAGAAATCGTCCAAGGCCTTTCTGCCATGGGACCAAACCACAAATGTGTCATCTACATATCGATACCAACGAGATGGTTTGTTATTAGCTTTGTCTAGGGCTGATTGTTCAAATTTCTCCATATAAAGATTGGCAATCGCAGGGCCTAATGGATTACCCATTGCTACTCCATCAATTTGTTCATAAAATTCATTATCCCACTGGAACTGACTTGATGTAAGGCAATGTTTGAAAAGAACGGTCAAATCTTCTGGAAAAATATCCGCTATGAAAATCATAACTTCGTTAACAGGAATCATTGTGAATAAGGACACAATGTCAAAACTTACAAGAATATCTTCAGGGGCCAGAGTTAGTCCCTCTAGTTTTGTAATAAAATGACGCGAGTCTTTTATATAAGAGTCAGTTTTTCCAATCAATGGTTGTAAACAAGTTGTTAAATATCTTGCTATTTCATGAGTGGGAGAATTAATGGCACTGACTATGGGTCTTAAAGGAAAATCTATTTTATGAATTTTAGGTACACCATACAATCGAGGACACATAGCTTCACTTTTCAATAACGTTCTTTTATCTTCCTTTCGGATAGAGGTAGATGACTTAATCAAATTATTTGTTTTCCTAAGTACACTGGCTGTAGGATCCCTCGCAAGTTTTTTATACTGTCCTGACGTTAAAAGGTTCAAAATTTTCCTTCGGTAATCTTCTGTATTCATAACAACAGTAGCGTTCCCTTTATCTGCGGGAAGAACGACTATTTCTTCATCTGTATTCAAATCCTTAAGAGCCTTCCTCTCACCTTTTGTTAAATTACTTTCTAAAGGTCTGCTGTGGCTTAAAACTCTAGTGGTTTCAATTCGAATTGCATTCGCGGTTGCCTTAGGGAGATACCGTATACCTGCTTCTATATTCGCGATAATATCTTCAAGTGGTACTTTTACAGGTGTTATAGCGTAATTTCCTCCTTTTGCAAGGACAGAAATCTCGTCTTGAGATAACACTTTCTTTGACTTGTTTATAACAGTATCAGTCATCATCGTATTACTTGTAGTTGTTACATTAGCTTGTAACTTTCCAAACTTTTTCTTATGTCTACTAGTAGTCATTTCTATCGTAGCTTCCATAGTTGTAAACGTAAGATAAGATTGATTATCTTACGTTTACAACTATGGAAGCTACGATAGAAATGACTACTAGTAGACATAAGAAAAAGTTTGGAAAGTTACAAGCTAATGTAACAACTACAAGTAATACGATGATGACTGATACTGTTATAAACAAGTCAAAGAAAGTGTTATCTCAAGACGAGATTTCTGTCCTTGCAAAAGGAGGAAATTACGCTATAACACCTGTAAAAGTACCACTTGAAGATATTATCGCGAATATAGAAGCAGGTATACGGAATCTCCCTAAGGCAACCGCGAATGCAATTCGAATTGAAACCACTAGAGTTTTAAGCCACAGCAGACCTTTAGAAAGTAATTTAACAAAAGGTGAGAGGAAGGCTCTTAAGGATTTGAATACAGATGAAGAAATAGTCGTTCTTCCCGCAGATAAAGGGAACGCTACTGTTGTTATGAATACAGAAGATTACCGAAGGAAAATTTTGAACCTTTTAACGTCAGGACAGTATAAAAAACTTGCGAGGGATCCTACAGCCAGTGTACTTAGGAAAACAAATAATTTGATTAAGTCATCTACCTCTATCCGAAAGGAAGATAAAAGAACGTTATTGAAAAGTGAAGCTATGTGTCCTCGATTGTATGGTGTACCTAAAATTCATAAAATAGATTTTCCTTTAAGACCCATAGTCAGTGCCATTAATTCTCCCACTCATGAAATAGCAAGATATTTAACAACTTGTTTACAACCATTGATTGGAAAAACTGACTCTTATATAAAAGACTCGCGTCATTTTATTACAAAACTAGAGGGACTAACTCTGGCCCCTGAAGATATTCTTGTAAGTTTTGACATTGTGTCCTTATTCACAATGATTCCTGTTAACGAAGTTATGATTTTCATAGCGGATATTTTTCCAGAAGATTTGACCGTTCTTTTCAAACATTGCCTTACATCAAGTCAGTTCCAGTGGGATAATGAATTTTATGAACAAATTGATGGAGTAGCAATGGGTAATCCATTAGGCCCTGCGATTGCCAATCTTTATATGAAGAAATTTGAACAATCAGCCCTAGACAAAGCTAATAACAAACCATCTCGTTGGTATCGATATGTAGATGACACATTTGTGGTTTGGTCCCATGGCAGAAAGGCCTTGGACGATTTCTTTGATTATCTAAATAAAATTCACCCAAAAATACAGTTTACCATGGAAATAGAAAAGGAAAACAGAATATCTTTTTTGGATGTCTTAGTTATGAGACGGCACGATAGAAGCTTGGAATATAAAGTTTTTCGGAAGGCAACTCATACGGATAGATATTTACATAAAAATTCTAATCATCATCCTCAACAAAAAAGAGGTGTCATAAAAAGTCTCGTCGATCGAGCGGAACGGATATGTACACCTGAACATTTGGATGCTGAAGTGAAACATCTGAAGCAGGCTTTTGAAAAAAACGGCTACTCAAGAAAAGAGATAGATAGAATTTTGCGTCCAAGGAACAGAAACCCAAAAGATAAGAACGAACCACAACAACAGAAAAATACAGTAGTTCTCCCTTTTATTAAAAAAGTAACAGATCGGATCGGTAAGATTTTACGAAAACATGACATAAAACCGATCTTTAAACCAACTAAGAAAATAAGTCAAGTACTACGATCTGTGAAGGATAAGCGCCCTCCTCTGTCGACATGTGGTGTGTATAAAATTCCATGTACCTGTGGCAAAGTTTACATTGGTACTACCAAAAGAAGCGTAAACACGCGACTGAAAGAGCATAAAAGTCTTTGTCGACTTGGAAAAATAGAAAAGTCAGCTGTAGCGGAACATGCTCTTCAACCAGGCAACCACCAAGTGAAGTTTTCGGATACCGAAGTTTTATCTACAACGTTAAATTACTACCCACGGCTTTATAGAGAAGCTATCGAAATTTATAAACATAACGATAATTTTAATAGGAAAGAGGAGGCTATGAAACTTAGCGATATATGGACAGTGGCTCTACAAAACTGCTAACAATTTTTATCTTTGACAAGGTGGTAATCGATAGTCGAAGTCGGTACTTTGCTATGGATTATCACTGCTCATCACGTGTCACCTGAACCACGCCCCTCTTTCTTACAATATATAAGTCGCTCTCAGACACCCGACCAGTCAGTCGGCAAGACTCAGTGGAGCAGCGCCTCTGAGGAAGTCCAGCGCAGTCCTGGACGAAACGTAAGGAGCAGAAAAGTTCTTGGACCACGACCTCGCATCCCGGAAAGTATATAAACAGCCATGTCAACCGGTCGTGAAAGCCTTCATTCTACAATCAGTATACCCTCAGGTGTTACACATTACAGCAATGGAATGAAATGTATCACGGAAAACTTTCTTTGTAATTCTAAAATCTTTAAAAATAAATATTTTAAGTGTTCTCCTATAGATCTATAGGAGAAAACCTTGAAAAAAAATTTCACATTCCAATTCCTCAATGCGTCTGTACTCGAGTTGAGTGGCAGCGAGGTCAGCGTCTGTCCATCTAGTAGGTGCGGCTGTATTATATGCTCCAGGAACGGACAATCCCTGGTTCTAAACACCCAGTGGAAACACTGGACCAAAACTTACAAGCTATCATGATTCGTGAGAGTAATGGCAGAATTACCCCAGGTGGTAACCAATCCACTCGTCGACAGACGACAACTGGGTTTTCGGATTCTGGGGAACCCGGGCCATCACGATCAGAGTTCTCAAGCAAACGTCGTCCCAAGGTTCCCATGTACATTGGTACCTTTAACATTCAGACCCTAATTAAACCTGGAAAATTACACAACTTAGTAACAGAGCTAGACCAACAAAAAATTAAGATCTTAGCGTTACAAGAAACTAGATTCACAGATGAAAATACAATAGACTATGGAAACTATCGCATCTTCAAGAGCAAGACTGACAAACGAATTGCCAATGGTACGCCACTCCTGGGCATGGCATTTGCGCTGCACAGAAATATATTAGGCTCAATTAGAGAGGTCTCTTCCATAAATAATCGCCTCATGACCATGTGTATCCAGTGCGCCAACAAGAAATACACGTTGATAAATGTTCATGCACCCACAAACATAGACAACAACAAACGCCAACTACAAACTGAAAAATTCTGGACTAAACTTGAAGATGTCATGGCCAAAATTCCCCGGGATGATATCAAAATCTTAATGGGAGATTTCAATGCACAAATTGGCAGAGAGAAAGAACACCAAAAAACTGTAGGAAAATATCCAGCACACAGATTCACCAACAGAAACGGACTGAGGTTTATTGAACTATGCCAACAAAATAATCTAAAAATAATGTCTACATCTTTGAGAAAAAAACCTAGAAAACAAAAGACCTGGAGGTCCCCCATACAAGAGATCGGCGAATATCAGATTGTCCACATTGCCATCTCCTATTTCGTACAGAAAGAGAGCCATGATGTCCAAGTCCGCAGAGGGGCGAACATTGACTCAGACCACTACTTAACACGCATTAAAGTGAAATTCACCCCAAAAAAATTCTATCCGAAGAAAACACACATGATGAAATTTGACACACGAACAATCAAAGAAACCAATCAGAAGGAGGAGTGGGAAAAGGAACCAGCTGACTCTTGGGAAAAATTTCGAAGAAAAATTACAAAGAAGGCAAAAGAACTGATCCCATTGAAAAAGAACACAAAACACCCCTGGTGGGACTCTGGATGTGAAAAAGCGCTGGAAGAAAGAAAGAAAGCCTTTCTGAAGTATAACAGTAAAAAATCCCCAGAAAACCTAGATCACTTCCACAACACCAGAAGACAAGTGGCAAAAACAATCAGACAAGTCAAGAGGAAGTACCTCAAGGAACAGTGTGAGTCTATTGAAGAAAATTTCCGTAACTACAATGTACGAGACTTCTATAAGACCTTTGCTGGGAGAATCAATGGATACGGCTCACGAAATCTATGTTTCAGAAAACCAGATGGAAAACTAGCGCTCACAAATCGGGAAAATTGTGAGGAGCTGGCGAGATACTTTTCCGGACTCCTCAATTGCCCTGAACCTTCTTCAAGATTCCCTCAAGAAACTGCTGTCTACACAAATACAGAATCCCCACCACCTACACTAGAGGAGATCCAAAGACATATTCATAGACTGAAAAACAACAAGGCATCTGGAGAAGATAATATCACTGCAGAACTACTTAAAAATCTTGGACCAAATTCCCTCAAAGAACTGACTCAAATCATCACAGACATTTGGCAGACAGAAAAACTACCAGAAGCTTGGAAATGCGCCCTAACTCATCCACTGCATAAAAAGGGAGACATGGCAGATATAAACAACTATCGAGGAATCTCCCTTCTCCAAGTCACTTATAAAATCCTCTCAGCTTGTCTTCTTCAACGAACACAAGAACAACTCGAACACAGTATTGGTGAATACCAAGCTGGCTTTCGCCCTCACCGATCCTGTGCAGAACAAATTTTCAATTTGAAGACAACACTAAAATACAAAGCAGTCAGAAACAGTCCGATCATTTGTTCCTTTGTTGATTTCAATCGATAGGCAATCTCTCTTTATTATCCTTGAGGAGCTAGGACTCGATCCGAAAACCCTAAACCTTATCAAAGAAACGCTCACAAACACAACTTCTAAGATAAAATTCCTGGGTGAAATATCAGAGCCCTTCCTGATCAAAACCGGCGTCAGACAAGGTGACGGCTTGTCTCCACTCCTCTTCAACCTTGTCTTAGACAAAGTCATCCGAGAATGGGAAAAAGAACTGAAGAATCAAAATTACTGGAAGCCTATACAACTAGGAAGATCGAAAGATGGTATTAAAATTTCATGCTTGGCATTTGCAGATGACGTGGCCATTCTAGCAGAAAACGAGACCACAGCAATTAAACGGATAGACATTCTCAAAGAAAGCGCCGAAAAAGTTGGGCTACAAATTTCCTTCCAAAAAACCAAATTCATCTGCTCAAAATTTGAAACTCAAAAACTGACTACAAAATATGGACAAATTGAGAGAGTTCCTTTCTTTAAATGCTTAGGCGAGGTCCTAGAACCCACAGGGGGAGAGAAAACTGCACAAAAAGTTCGATTGCAAAAACTGAAAAGAGCATACTGGAAAACCCACAACATCTACAATAAAAAGTGTCTCTCCATTCACTCAAAAATACAACACTACAATACAGTAATCAAGCCCGAAGCACTATATGCCAGCGAAACACTCACACTCCATAGAAAAGGCGACCTGGAAGGCATCCTGAAAGAGGAACGCAAAATTATCAGAAAGATTCTTGGCCCAAAAAGAACTGAAGATGGATACAGGTTACAGTCTCGGAAAACTACAGAAAAATTATCTAACCTCGCCGCAGACATCCGGAAAAGAAGACTAAAATTTTACAGTCATATTCACAGACTCCCAACACCCAGACTCTCCCACAAAATTTTAATATACATTGAAAAATTGAAAACCATACCCTGGATAAAAGAAACCAAAACAGATCTAGCAAATGCACAAATAAATTCTTCAGAAGTTATAAACAGAAATGTATACAGGCAAAAAATCAATAGTTGGAAAGTACAACCCGAGAATGAAGTTTGCAAGAGACAGGGGGCAAAATGGACAGAGGAAAGAAAGAGAATTCATGGGGAAAGAATGAGAGAAGTTTGGAGAATTAAAAAATTGAAACGGAAAAGCTTTACGTGATCCGTATGGGTCCAATCGCACATAATAATAATAATAATAATGTTTTAAGTACAAAATTAATCACTGAAATGCGTGTCCTGTAGCGCTAAAGGTGCATCTTGTTGTAAGATAATCTCTGTGGAAGTTTCGTAGTTATTTTCCTCCGAAAGCTAAGTTCTGTAGAAGCCAATGTACTTACCTCATGATAAACAAATGTGAAATGCTTGGCGTAGAGATATCTTAGTTATTACGCTTATTGTTGTGGTGATGAAAGTACTGTGCTGTAACGTATTGTTGTGCTACAGAAAAGGCTGTCTCCTTGTAGCTATACCACAAAAGTTACTACTAAAACATGTTTTACTTTCCAGAATAATACAGAGAAACTGTGCAGATATAAAACAGAAACACCGTAAAAGCAACATTGTAAATTGTCGCTCATTAGTAGCGTCGTGATAAAATCGTGTAGCTGTCACATAAACTAACCACTGTCTCATCTGGCATCTCACTGAAAGTACCTTAAATCCAGAATCCACTCTCAAGCAAACCAAAATGTTGCATGAAAATTTCATTAGCAGTGCCGGTATATGTTCCAAGTATGTGAGCCTTATAGTCGTTACATAATCGTGCAACTAACAAGCAAGAATGCACACACACAATAACACTGTGTCGTCTGTTCACAATAACAATGCATTCGTAATTTCTGTTTAAATAAGTTCTCTTGGTTCTTGACTGGATATTTAACTTCAAACATTGTTGCATGTTAACAGTTTCTCAGTGTGACAAATTGTACAAGTAGCGTGAAGTGAAAATTGCAAAGACTAAGTTAAAAAGCAGATTATCTGTCAATAAATGGTTTTACATGTGAAATGTGGTGTAAACCTTTACTCTTCCTAGTACGCAGAGTTTCAACTTCAACGCAATTATCATGTGGTATACGTCGGATTCTGTAAGGTCCATTGTAAACTAGAAAGAATTTGTGACTCAAGTGTTTCTTCTTATGTGACAATGAATGAGCTTTAATGAGAACTTTCTGACCAATACATAATTTCTTTGCATTTGCTTTACCGTGTATTTTTCTCCTTTTGTCTGCTGCAGATTTTATATTTTTAAGAGCCAAATCAATTATGTTTTTGTGTCGAAGTTTACGTGTGTTTGGGAAAGGTACAAGCTCTCTGATTCTGTTCAGAGGTTCTACATTCTTCAGTACAAGAGTAGGTGGTAAAGCAGTGGAATCATGAGGCATTTCATTCAGCACATTTTGAAATAAGTGTAAATATCTGTCCCAATGCTGATGCTTTCTGTGACAATAAAGTCTGCAAAGCTTATTGATTTCTTTCGGTGTAACAAGAATTTGGATATTCAGAAAACGACGGTAAAAATTTACGAGGCCTAGAAAACTGCGGACTTGTCTTTTTGTGGATGGAACTGGAATGGCTCTGATTGCTTCTAACTTTTCAGGATCCGGCTGAATGCCTTCAGAAGAAATAATATGTCCCAAAAATCTCACCTTTGACCTACCGAATTCAGACTTTTCCAAGTTAACTGTAATTCCAGATTCTGCAAAAATACGTAACAAACTGTTGAGGATGCTATTGTGTTGTTCCCATGAAGCTTCTGCTATCAGAATATCGTCCACATATAAGGTGATGTGACGTTTTAAGAACTCAGGTAATATGGAATTTGACCCACGAATGAATGCTGCCGAAGAAATGTTCAAACCAAAAGGAAGTTTCCGAAACTGATAACAAACGCCGAAACAAAGGAAAGCTGTGTATTTTCTACATTCTGGATGAAGTTCGATCTGATAAAAGCTGGATCTGAGATCAATCACTTTTACACCATTAAAATTTTGAAGAAGTTCTTCCATCGTCTGCGGCCTGTCTGTTTCAGGAATGATGATAGTATTGATTTGTCTCGAATCTAAAACAAGCCTGATCGATCCATTTTTCTTCTCAACAACATGTAACGGATTGTTGTATGAGCTTACTGCAGGCTCAATAATGCCCTCATTAAGCATAGATTGTATTTCTGTTCTAACACGGTCCCTATAATACGCCGGAATTACGTATGGTCTAACACAAAATTTAGTATGCTCACGAACACGAAATTGGTATTGAAATCCCTTGATTGTTCCTGTTTTGTGAGTAAAAACTGTGGAATGTGCTTGTAAAATCTCAAAAAGGTCCTGCCTATCAGTGTCATTACAATTCTCAATTGTTTGAATTTTATTCTGAATTAACTCACTAATTTCAAATATGCCATCGATGTCATCCCTGTCAGTACTTGCAGAGTGATTGTTAGTGTCTAGTTCCGTAGAAAATTCCGAACTGTTGTCTAACAGAAGGTAAAGCCGATTAATTTCCTCATCATGGTTTGAGAGCCAGTCTTCAAATTTCAAAGCTATTGACTTACCTTCTTTCTCTAAACTTATTTCAGCATCGTGAAAGCTTAAGATTGCTTTGTATTCATTCAAACAGTCTACTCCCAGTATAATTTCCGTCGACAATAATAGAACAATAAGAAAGTTCATAGAGAAGCTGTGGCTTTGGCAAAAGAATTCTAAATTGGTTTGTTGGCGTACATCTACACTTTTTCCAAAGATTGCACCTTGTAATTTAATCTTACGTAACGGAAGTGTGAGGCAATCGTTCGATTTGTTGCATTTGCTGAAAGCTGTTTCACTAATTAGTGAAATGGGACTGCCAGAGTCAAGTACTGCCGTAAATTTTACGTCATTTACAGTAATGTGAATCACAGGATATGCAATGTTGTTAAGTTTTACGTCGTGTTCCTGGAGTAAGATGTCCCTAATGTCTTCCATTTTTACGTAATTACTAGCTACGGCAGCTGCTTCTTTCTCTAAACTTATTTCAGCATCGTGAAAGCTTAAGATTGCTTTGTATTCATTCAAAAAGTCTACTCCCAGTATAATTTCCGTCGACAATAATAGAACAATAAGAAAGTTCATAGACAAGCTGTGGCTTTGGCAAAAGAATTCTAAATTGGTTTGTTGGCGTACATCTACACTTTTTCCAAAGATTGCACCTTGTAATTTAATCTTACGTAACGGAAGTGTGAGGCAATCGTTCGATTTGTTGCATTTGCTGAAAGCTGTTTCACTAATTAGTGAAATGGGGCTGCCAGAGTCAAGTACTGCCGTAAATTTTATGTCATTTACAGTAATGTGAATCACAGGATATGCAATGTTGTTAAGTTTTACGTCGTGTTCCTGGAGTAAGATGTCCCTAATGTCTTCCATTTTTACGTAATTACTAGCTACGGCAGCTGCGTCGTCAGTTTCATAAGTACGTTTTGTAGCTGCCAGCGGAGTGAGTCACTGCCTATTGTCTCTTTGTTGGTGCACGTCGTTATTGGGATTTGGAGACCTAACTTCTACAAATTCATTGTGACGAGAGTGCTCTGCTCTGTTTAAATCTCGCCAGTTCTGATGCAATTCAGATCTGTCGTTACGATCATATCGTCTGTCGTCATGTCGGTAGATTCGATAGTTTCTTTCTTGTCGGTCACGTGTTGGAGAATTTCTCCCTGAATCGTAACTGCGCGCTGGACCGCTGCGTCTAAAGTTATTCTGTCTCCCTTGATAATAAAAATTTACGAGGCCTAGAAAACTGCGGACTTGTCTTTTTGTGGATGGAACTGGAATGGCTCTGATTGCTTCTAACTTTTCAGGATCCGGCTGAATGCCTTCAGAAGAAATAATATGTCCCAAAAACCTCACCTTTGACCTACCGAATTCAGACTTTTCCAAGTTAACTGTAATTCCAGATTCTGCAAAAATACGTAACAAACTGTTGAGGATGCTATTGTGTTGTTCCCATGAAGCTTCTGCTATCAGAATATCGTCCACATATAAGGTGATGTGACGTTTTAAGAACTCAGGTAATATGGAATTTGACCCACGAATGAATGCTGCCGAAGAAATGTTCAAACCAAAAGGAAGTTTCCGAAACTGATAACAAACGCCGAAACAAAGGAAAGCTGTGTATTTTCTACATTCTGGATGAAGTTTGATCTGATAAAAGCTGGATCTGAGATCAATCCCTTTTACACCATTAAAATTTTGAAGAAGTTCTTCCATCGTCTGCGGCCTGTCTGTTTCAGGAATGATGATAGTATTGATTTGTCTCGAATCTAAAACAAGCCTGATCGATCCATTTTTCTTCTCAACAACATGTAACGGATTGTTGTATGAGCTTACTGCAGGCTCAATAATGCCCTCATTAAGCATAGATTGTATTTCTGTTCTAACACGGTCCCTATAATACGCCGGAATTACGTATGGTCTAACACAAAATTTAGTATGCTCACGAACACGAAATTGGTATTGAAATCCCTTGATTGTTCCTGTTTTGTGAGTAAAAACTGTGGAATGTGCTTGTAAAATCTCAAAAAGGTCCTGCCTATCAGTGTCATTACAATTCTCAATTGTTTGAATTTTATTCTGAATTAACTCACTAATTTCAAATATGCCATCGATGTCATCCCTGTCAGTACTTGCAGAGTGATTGTTAGTGTCTAGTTCCGTAGAAAATTCCGAACTGTTGTCTAACAGAAGGTAAAGCCGATTAATTTCCTCATCATGGTTTGAGAGCCAGTCTTCAAATTTCAAAGCTATTGACTTACCTTCTTTCTCTAAACTTATTTCAGCATCGTGAAAGCTTAAGATTGCTTTGTATTCATTCAAACAGTCTACTCCCAGTATAATTTCCGTCGACAATAATAGAACAATAAGAAAGTTCATAGAGAAGCTGTGGCTTTGGCAAAAGAATTCTAAATTGGTTTGTTGGCGTACATCTACACTTTTTCCAAAGATTGCACCTTGTAATTTAATCTTACGTAACGGAAGTGTGAGGCAATCGTTCGATTTGTTGCATTTGCTGAAAGCTGTTTCACTAATTAGTGAAATGGGACTGCCAGAGTCAAGTACTGCCGTAAATTTTACGTCATTTACAGTAATGTGAATCACAGGATATGCAATGTTGTTAAGTTTTACGTCGTGTTCCTGGAGTAAGATGTCCCTAATGTCTTCCATTTTTACGTAATTACTAGCTACGGCAGCTGCGTCGTCAGTTTCATAAGTACGTTTTGTGGCTGCCAGCGGAGTGAGTCATTGCCTATTGTCTCTTTGTTGGTGCGCGTCATTATTGGGATTTGGAGACCTAACTTCTACAAATTCATTGTGACGAGAGTGCTCTGCTCTGTTTAAATCTCGCCAGTTCTGATGCAATTCAGGGTTGTTGTTACGATCATATCGTCTGTCGTCATGTTGGTAGATTCGATAGTTTCTTTCTTGTCGGTCATGTGGTGGAGAATTTCTCCCTGAATCGTAACTGCGCGCTGGACCGCTGCGTCTAAAGTTATTGTGTCTCCCTTGATAATAATTATTTTGGTTCCCATATTGTCAGTTTCTCTGATTGTCTCTGTTATAGTCATTACTGCGGAGAGGTGATCTTTTCCTGTAATTATTACTACTCTGCCAACGGTTGTCATACCGGTGGTGTCTATTTTGGTCACGATTTGTGTGGTGAGAATAGCCTTGTCGCGTCCAGTTATCGTTTCTGTCGTCACGGAATTGTGACGGATGTGACCTGTAGTGATTGTTTTCCTGTTTTCGCATCCCGCGACTGTCTGTGTCAATTTCTAATTCTTGTAACAGTCCCTGAAAAGCTTCAACGTCGTCTTTGCAACGTCCTGATAAAATAATATGTCGTAAATGTTCAGGCAGTTTGATTAAGCAAATGCGGATGAGTTCTGAGGGGCTGTATGGGTTTGATAGGTACTGATTCTTGTGCAACGTGTCTTCAAAATATTTCACAAGACAGGAAACTTCAGATTGTTCGAAATGTTTCATCATTATGATGCCATGTTTTACTCGGTCTTGTGTGGCTTGAGACCAATATGCTGAGAGGAAGGCATGGTAAAATTCTCCTTCACTGTGGCAATCGTAAATGACCAATCGCATTCTTACAGCAGGTTCATTCTCCAAGTAGCCACACATAAATTCTAACCTGTGCTCCAATGACCAGTTGGGAGGGAAACAATGAGAGAATTGATGGAGCCACGCTTGTGGATGAATGTCGTTGGGAGAGTTCTTAAACGTTTTGAATTTACGTGTAGTAATGAACAGCTTATAATCAAAATTATCATGTCGGCCAGTCGCATGTCGGTCATTGTTACGTCGTTTCGGTGGTTCCATCTCAAAATTCGGTGCATCTTGCCAATTCCTTTCATAATTACCGAAATGCCCTGTGCTATTATTTTGTGGCTTTCCGTATTTCTAAGTTCCTCTTCCCGTGTTGGAGCGCGAGTGCCCTCTGAAATATGTAATTCTTGTATTACCTGCGTCAACTGATCTTGTACTTCCCGGATTTCTCTTTTGTACTGTGTGTTGATTTGATTTTGATTTTGTTTGAATTTTCTAATTTGTTCATACTCTTCTGTGTCAGTGAAGGCTACGGGTCTTGTGTCATTCAGATCATCTTCTACCTTTGTAGATAAGTTAGTGACCTGATCCGAAAGTTCAGCTACTTTCTCCGATAGTGAACACATTTCCTCAGTGTGTTTTTCTGAACCAAGTTTCAGAGTGTCCATTTGTGTTGAAATCGAATCTACTGTGTTCTTTAAGTTTTCCTCAGTTTTTGCCAGTTGCGTAACCGAATCGGTAGATGCAACTGAGTCAATTTTAGCCCACAAGGTCTCATGATTTTCATGAACAATGGTTTGCAGCTCTTTTATGGCTGCTTCGTGATTCTGTAACGCATTTTCATGCCGTGAAAAAATAGGCTGAAAATGCTCACAAATTTGTGTTTTTACGTCATTACAGACTTTTTGACATTTCGATTCAATGTTATGTAACTCAGTAGTTAAATCTTCACGTGTCTGTTCAAGTGTGGTGTCTAACTTTTGAAGATTTTGTTCCATTGTGTCTAACTATTGCTGTGTTTGTCTCTAGTGTTGTTCCATTGTGTCTAACTTTTGCAGCTTTTGCTATGTTTGTCTCTGATTTTGTTCCATTTTGTCTAACTTTTGAAGATTCTGTTCCATTGTGTCTAACTTTTGAAGATTCCTTTCCATTGTCTCTAACTTTTGAAGATTTTGTCCCATTTGTTGCATTCATCGTAATAACAATGCATTAGTGTCTGGAATCTGTTCCTCTACGCTTTTCGGCAGTGCATTTGCACCAGCAACATTCACATTTTGACAAGCAGAAAATGTGTCTTGACTTATTTGAGAAAACGGTGAGGACGCAAAACCTGAATCTACAGTATTTACAAAATTGTGTCCTATCATTTCGGATTCCTGAGGCGAGCTGTTGCTGAGCGATCGATCGATAATGCTTCCCTGTTCACTAATTTTTTCACTGTCTACGCCATTGTTTGCCGCCCGCTCCATTTCCCTATGCACAATTACCAAATTACTACTTGGAACGTCTGTTAATTCACTACACAGTGGTGCTGATAAGCTACGCTCGTCTTCACTATTATTTCTCAGTTTACTTTGGAGCCTAGTGTTTCGTTTTTCACACGCCATTATTGTGACAATATTTCACACTATAACACAGAAAAACACAATTTGAAGAGCAAAAATAAGAGAACACATTAACATAGCACTGAAAATAATCTCTAGTTAATTGCAGCTGCGAAATACTTGGTGCAAATCTACATGCATGCCACAACTGTTTTACTGTGCAACAATGAAAAACCACAACTACCAAGGAAATTCTCTCTATAATTACGCGCTAGCAATAAACAAAAACTACACTAATTACGCAAACTACAAGAAAAAATCAGAAGATTCCAGTGAGGTATCCCCAGCTAAGGGTCGACATATGAAACATCCCCTTTGAACAAATTACACTAGACTGTGCTTAAACTGACACACAAGGTTTTTAGCGCAACACCATCTGACTGTCAAAGATCCCTGCAAAAGGATGACCCTGAGTAACATTAAACTATACCTTTCAGAAATCACTTACCTCACAAAAATCTTCATTACTCGAACTACTGCAATACAGCGAGCGCCACTACTGCCAGCTAAATAAAAGATTCAAACTACAGAAGGCACTAACTACTGATAGGGATAGTTAGCAAATGAAAGATATTAATAGAGAACAAACAATGTATTTACCTGATTAGTCATAATATATATAGCAGTTCATGATAAATCACAAAACTCAGCCATCTCTCTCCCCACATCCACCACTGCTGGCGGCTCACCTCCAACTGCGCAACGCTACGCGCTGTTCACATTCAGCTGCCGCTGCCCAACACTACAATGTCAGACAACAATGCAAAGTAACCACAGGCTGCACACAGCACAGCCAGTGATTTTCATACAGAGCGCTACGTAACGTTGCCAATAAGAAAATATAAACAGCCTACTTACACTGTATTTCTGTCCTCATCAAAATATTTTTTACTCTGTCTTCCGTCAATCATTTGAAGTATTTCTTTTGCTAATTAAGGTTTCTTCGCTGTTACATTCCTTGTTCCTATATTTGTCTGTCTACTTTGTGTGTTTGTACTTTTTTACAGAAGTCCATTTCTTTTCACATGAATTCATTAACGAAGTCTTTACAGCCTTACAAGATTTCAAACGCATCTCATCATTCCTCAGTATCCCCATTCTTTCAACACTGATGTTGCCCATGTTTCCCAACAATTGTCTAAAACTTTTGTCTAGACTGTATCATTACTAAATTGTACGATGCCGTGCTGAAAAGAAACGCCGCCGAAACTTTTATGTGAAAACTCTTAAATATTTTTGTTAACAAAAATAGAAAAAAAGACGGTTATTAACATTCTACATCTTTGTTCTTCGTGTCCACAAATTTATTTCTGAACCCTGGTGACGAATACATTTCTCCTATTGAGAGACAAGTTTTTTGATAACTTCGCTGAAGAACGTTTGACTTCGTTGACGGAGCCATAACATCACTTCTGCCTGCCTCGCTTCATCACTATCGAAGTTCAACCATCTAAGGTGTTCTTTAAGTTTAGGAAACAGATGAAAATCTGATGGGGCCTAGTCGGGACTGTAAGGAGGGTTGATCGATGGCGTCGTGTTGCTGCGGCTGTCGGCTGTCGCAACGCTCGTGTGTGGTCTGGCATTGTCAGGCCAAAGGAGAGGATTCTGCATGTGTGGGGGAAATTTTCCAATTCGTGCTTTCAGTTCATCATGAACAGACGTAGGTACGTCGCACAGCACAGCCTTAGCGGCGGAGGGTTCAAAGTTGCGTCAGCGAAGCGGTAAAGTCCACCATTCAATATATATGCCATTAAATACCTCAACCGATACTGAAAACGGAATAAAAATTTCGCATGCAGTGCTATTCAGCTAACCCTCGTAATCTGAATCTACATCTGCTCCTGTTTACGCCTTACATCTAGGAGGGTTGCACAGAAAGTAATGTACCGCATTTTTTTGTTTCAAAAGTTCTTATTGAACGTAATGAGAATATCACACACGAAAGAATGGCGTTTTATCTACACACACTATTTTTACACTTAATCTCCGTACCGTTCTATATGACCTTCCTCCATCGCGATACAAGGGCGCCTATACCCAGTCGGAAACAATATTTGTCCGGTCGCGGAGACAGTGGTTGGCTTTGTGAATAACCTCCTCATTGTCCTTAAATGTCTTCAACGAATGGCATCCTTTAATTCCCCAAACAAATGGAAGTCCGAGGGGGCTAGGTCAGGACTGTCAGGTGTGACAGCCGTGGATGGTCTCCCCGACCGCTGCAAATGGCGGAGTTCCGCCGAACCGCCTTCTGATAACATCACCTTGCATGCCCACTGTCGACAGCAGATGTTCCAGAGACAATACTCGTTCGTGAATATTCCCCACAGGTTCTTTCTCTGCAGTGAGAAATTCAATGATGGCACGTTACTTGTGACATACATCACCTACAGACACCATTTTGAAACTGTCCTGCAGCTGTGCTGTCTGTCTGAAGTGACGGCAACCCGGCGCGCTCACTCAGAAGAATTTATACACATACCTTACATTTCGCATACGTGACACTGTGTTCGGCTAAGAAAAAAAATCCGGTGTATTACTTTCTGGGCATCCTTCATAACACGTGATTTCGCTATCTATGACAGGACATGACGTTATCCTGCTGAATTCTTCCCATTGCTTTTCCAGGTATACTTCTTCCTCATGTGTTTTTTGAACAAAGTAATGGCTAACACTAGCTGAAATAAACAGTAGAAATCAATTTGCGTGTTCCATTATTTCCTTAACTGCAGCGTTCCAATCGCCATGACTACTGTACTTCCATAGCTCTTCATACAGTTAATTACATGTTCAGTATCCTCTTCATACACTTTCTCTATTTCAACACCTTCTGCTTGTGACATCGATATTTGTACCTGTACTAATTTAGCGTCCTCTCCTATCCTCGCATGGACTATACAGTGTGCACAGATTTTTTGCTGTTGTTGTTCTTTAATCGAATGTTTTTGCTGTCGACACATTGCAATATCTTTTAAGCTTTTCACGCTAATTAAGGCCGTAGGAGCACAATCTTATCCGAACATACTTCTGACCAAAAACCGACTCCTTTAACTGTAGTCTGAGCTCATCGTTCCTTGTTGTTGTTGTGGTCTTCAGTCCTGAGACTGGTTTGATGCAGCTCTCCATGCTACTCTATCCTGTGCAAGCTTCTTCATCTCCCAGTACCTACTGCAACCTACATCCTTCTGAATCTGCTTAGTGTATTCATCTCTTGGTCTCCCCCTACGAGTTTTACCCTCCACGGTGCCCTCCAATACTAAATTGGTGATCCCTTGATTGGTGATCCCTTCTTCTGGTCAAGTTGTGCCACAAACTTCTCTTCTCCCATATCCTATTCAATACTTCCTCATTAGTTATGTGATCACCCTACTTAATTCGACTACATTCCATTATTCTGGTTTTGTTTTTGTTGATGTTCATCTTATATCCTCCCTTCAAGACATTGTCCATTCCGTTCAACTGCTCTTCCAAGTCCCTTGCTGTCTCTGAAAGAATTACAATGTCATCGGCGAACCTCAAAGTTTTTATTTCTTCTCCATGGATTTTAATACCTACCCCGAATTTTTCTTTTGTTTCCTTTACTGCTTGCTCAATATACAGATTGAATAACATCGGGGAGAGGCTACAACCCTGTCTCACTCCCTTCCCAACCACTGCTTCCCTTTCATGTCCCTCCACTCTTATAACTGCCATCTGGTTTCTGTACAAATTGTAAATAGCCTTTCGCTCCCTGTATTTTACCCCTGCCACCTTTAGAATTTGAAAGAGAGTATTCCAGTCAACATTGTCAAAAGCTCTCTCTAAGTCTACAAACGCTAGAAACGTAGGTTTGCCTTTCCTTAATCTTTCTTCTAAGATAAGTAGTAAGGTCAGTATTGCCTCACGTGTTCCAGTATTTCTACGGAATCCAAACTGATCTTCCCCGAGGTCGGCTTCTACCAGTTTTTCCATTCGTCTGTAAAGAATTCGTGTTAGTATTTTGCAGCTGTGGCTTATTAAACTGATAGTTCGGTAATTTTCACATCTGTCAACACCTGCTTTCTTTGGGATTGGAATTATTATATTCTTCTTGAAGTCTGAGGGTATTTCGCCTGTTTCATACATCTTGCTCACCAGATGGTAGAGTTTTGTCAGGACTGGCTCTCCCAAGGCCGTCAGTAGTTCCAATGGAATGTTGTCTACTCCGGGGGCCTTGTTTCGACTCAGGGCTTTCAGTGCTCTGTCAAACTCTTCACGCAGTATCGTAGCTCCCATTTCATCTTCATCTACATCCTCTTCCATTTCCATAATATTGTCCTCAAGTGCATCGCCCTTGTATAGACCCTCTATATACTCCTTCCACCTTTCTGCTTTCCCTTCTTTGCTTAGAACTGGGTTTCCATCTGAGCTCTTGATGTTCATACAAGTGGTTCTCTTATCTCCAAAAGTCTCCTTAATTTTCCTGTAGGCAGTATCTATCTTACCCCTAGTGAGATACGCCTCTACATCCTTACATTTGTCCTCTAGCCATCCCTGCTTAGCCATTTTGCACTTCCTGTCGATCTCATTTTTGAGACGTTTGTATTCCTTTTTACATGCTTCATTTACTGCATTTTTATATTTTCTCCTTTCATCAATTAAATTCAATATTTCTTCTGTTTCCCAAGGATTTCTACTAGCCCTCGTCTTTTTACCTACTTGATCCTCTGCTGCCTTCACTATTTCATGCCTCAAAGCTACCCATTCTTCTTCTACTGTATTTCTTTCCCACATTCCTGTCAATTGTTCCCTTATGCTCTCCCTGAAACTCTGTACAACCTCTGGTTCTTTCAGTTTATCCAGGTCCCATCTCCTTAAGTTCCCACCTTTTTGCAGTTTCTTCAGTTTTAATCTACAGGTCATAACCAATAGATTGTGGTCACAGTCCACATCTGCCCCTGGAAATGTCTTACAATTTAAAACCTGGTTTCTAAATCTCTGTCTTACCATTATATAATCTATCTGATACCTTTTAGTGTCTCCAGGGTTCTTCCATGTATACAACCTTCTGTCATGATTCTTAAACCAAGTGTTAGCTATGATTAAGTTGTGCTCTGTGCAAAATTCTACCAGGAGGCTTCCTCTTTCATTTCTTAGCCCCAATCCATATTCACCTACTACGTTTCCTTCTCTCCCTTTTCCTACACTCGAATTCCAGTCACCAATGACTATTAAATTTTCGTCTCACTTCACTGTCTGAATAATTTCTTTTATTTCATCATACATTTCTTCAATTTCTTCGTCATCTGCAGAGCTAGTTGGCATATAAGCTTGTACTACTGTAGTAGGTGTGGGCTTCGTATCTATCTTGGCCACAATAATGCGTTCACTATGCTGTTTGTAGTAGCTTACCCGCATTGCTATTTTCCTATTCATTATTAAACCTACTGCTGCATTACCCCTATTTGACTTTGTGTTTATGACCCTGTAGTCACCTGACCAGAAGTCTTGTTCCTCCTGCCACCGAACTTCACTAATTCCCACTATATCTAACTTTAACCTATCCATTTCCCTTTTTAAATTTTCTAACCTACCTGCCTGATTAAGGGATCTGACATTCCACGCTCCGATCCGTAGAACGCCAGTTTTCTTTCTGCTGATAACGACATCCTCTTGAGTAGTCCCCGCCCGGAGATCCGAATGGGGGACTATTTTACCTCCGGAATATTTTACCCAAGAGGACGCCATTATCATTTAATCGTACAGTAAAGCTGCATGCGCTCGGGAAAAATTACGGCTGTAGTTTCCCCTTGGTTTCAGCCGTTCGCAGTACCAGCACAGCAAGGCCGTTTTGGTTATTGTTACAAGGCCAGATCAGACAAACATCCAGACTGTTGCCCTTGCAACTACTGAAAAGGCTGCTGCCCCTCTTCAGGAACCACACGTTTGTCTGGCCTCTCAACAGATACCCCTCCGTTGTGGTTGTACCTACGGTACGGCTACCTGTATCGCTGAGGCACGCAAGCCTCCCCACCAAAGGCAAGGTCCATGGTTCATGGGGGGGGATAGTTCCTTAGAAGTCAAAAAAGAATTTTCATATATTTATTTTTAAACATGTTCCAATGTAACGAAAAGTTTTCGTAAAAATTTTCATGAAGGGTTGAATTTCCAAAAAACACTGAAACATGAATTTTTATTTCTAACCAAAAAGCCAAATACAAATTTTGATCGTTTTAGTTTCAAAACTGCTTTCTTAACGAAATGTTTCCATATATACTATCGGCCCCTGTTTTATCCATTAAGTGTTGAAGTTTCAAACGCACTGAAACACATATGTTTTTATTTCTAACCAAGAAGCCAAATACAAATTTTGTTAGATTGATCTTTAAAAGTACTTTGATAATGAAATATTTTCACAAGAATTTTCGTCCTATATTTCACCCCCTCAGGGTCTGAATTTACAAACTGTCTCAGACACGTATTTCTTTCTAGCATAGAAGTGAATACCAATATTCATAGATGTTTCTTTAAAAATCATTTAGTAATACTTTAACAATGATTTAATTTCAAAACCACCTTTCACGCCCTATTTTACGTTATGATTAGTTGAATTTTCAAATATTCTAAAGCATGTGGTTTTATATTTTTGACCTAGAAACCAAATATCAATTTTGTAGTCCTAGCTTCAAAATTGCCTTAATAGTGGCATATTTTCCAGAAACCTATCATCCCGTAGAACGAGATTTTCACTCTACAGCGGAGAGTGCGCTGATATGAAACTTTCTGGCAGATTCAAGCTGTGTGCCGGACCTAGACTCGAACTCGGGACCTTTGCCTGTCTCGGGCAAGTGCTCTACCATCTGAGCCACCAAGGCTGCGGCTAAGCCATGTCTCCGCAATATCTTTCCGGAGTTATAGTTCTGCAAGGTTCTTAGGAGAGCTTCCGTAAAGTTTGGAAGGTAGGAGACGAGGTACTGGCAGAAGTAAAGCTGTGAGGACGGGGCGTGAGTCGTGTTTGGCTAGCTCAGATGGTGAAGCACTTGCCGGCGGGAGGCAAAGGTCCCGAGTTCGAGCCTCGGTGTGGCGGACAGTTTTAATCTGCCAGAAAGTTTCCTATCATGCCCTAGTTTTTTCCCCTTAGGGATGGAATTTCGAACAGCCCCGTAATAAACGATGCCTAGAGTAGATCATCAACATCCTCCTTAAATTTCAAGTTTCTATACTTAGCGGTTTGGGGTCGGCAATGGTGACTGAGTAAATCAGTCATGTCCTATTACACAGGCTCAGGGGCTACATTCCCAAAAACACTGAAACGCATTATTTTTTATTTCTAACCGAGAAGGCGAATTCAAATTTTCATAGCATCATAATTACATTTTTTCATAAGACATTTCATCCCCTAGCTCATCCCCTTAGAGATTTTTTTTATCTGTAGCCGAGAAGTCAAATACCATTTTTCGTAGAGCATTAAGAACGCTTTAGTGGTTCTTTAATAATAATTTAAGTTTAAATATCTAAAATTTAATATTTAATTCCCGCAGGGTTGAATTTCCAAAGAAATTGAAACTCGTATTTCTTCGTTTCCGGCAGAGAAATCAAATACCAGTTTTGTAGTTCTATCTTCAAAATTGTCTTAATAGTTACAGAGTTTCATAAAACCTTTGATCTCCTGCTTCAAAAAATCCCATCTTTAAAACGATTACAGTATATATACCGTACAAATTTCAAGTTTCTATCCCTAGCTTGTGGGCTAGATGATGATGCGTCAGTCAGGACATTTCCTTTTATACGGGAAACAAACACTCTCCTAACAGGCCTTGAAGGCACAGTGGTATCGACCGAACTCCGTGTCACCCTCAAACTTTTAGTGTCACCGGACGCGGATACGGGGTGGCATGTGGTCAGCACACCCCCCTCCGGTCCGCTGTCAGTTTTCGTGGCCAGAGTCGCTACTTCTCGACCGAGTAGCTCCTCAATTGGTCTGACAAGGGCCGAGTTCAGCCCGCTTGCCAGTAGCCGTGACCGATCCGTGTGCTAGCCCGCTGGTCTGATGGCAACCGGTGTTACCAGTGTGTCAATGGCGTTGACGCCTTTTATACAGATGAACATCACCGACAAATTGCAGGGAGCGATTCTTGACTGTAAATAGAGGAAAAAATGTCCTATGAACCTGTTCCCGCAAATGCACCGTTACGACGGTAGATGGCGCTGACGAATGAAAGTCTCTCTGACCACGTCGTGTGTTCCTTGAGTGCTGCAGGCTGTATGTTTGACGCAGCGTACTGTAAGCAGCATAGTGGCCCCGTATTCGTGCCGGCAACAAGCCGGGGTGGTGTTTGTGTACGGCCAAACAGCAGTTCGGCTGAGAGGCAGTCCAAATCTGGTGTATACACAGTCCGCCGCCTTCCTGCAAATTAGTCTGCCAAAAAGAGCTTGAGCGTTGTGCGATATGGTTCGTATCTGTGAGGGTACTTGTTTGGATATAGCCGTGCTGCCATGGACCGTTTCCATCTACTTGGCCGTACACAAACACATGAATACCGGACCATTCTGCTGCTTACATCACGCTGCGTCAGTCAGCCTGCAATACACAGGGAACACACGGGAAGTGGTGGGCAGAGCAACTTTCACCTATCAGCTCCATCTACCGTGGCAACGATGCATTTCCGGACACATGCTGATAGGAACTTTTTTTCTTACTTCCAGTAAGGAATCCGTCCCTGCAGTTTGTCGGTTTCCTTATAGATATTATTGTTGTTGGCGTTGATTTGCTGTGATGATCATAATGCTATCAGTCAGTAAACTTTTTTTTTCGTTTCGTAATTTTTGCAAAACATGGGGCGTTGAGTTTAGCAAGATATGCTGATGCTGCCGAATTATTTTCACTTGTCAATCTCGAATGATGAAAAGAAACAGAAGTGGCCAAGAGTGGGCAGACCCGCACTCTGTGAGACCTGTGAAAACTTAATAATGTATATAGAGAGTCCATCCATCCCAGGAACCGAGAATCTCGAAGATTTTTGCGAGTTATTGACAATAATACTGGTAAGAATTGCAAGACTTACTAGAATGCTTTAATTACAAATTCCAAGTTTAAATTTTTTGTGTAATTTCACATTTGTTATTGTTATTCATGAGAAGAAAGAGATCTTAACAATCCGTTTGAGTGACAGATGAACAGTGATCTTAAGGGAGTTCCATTTCTGCTGATTGAGATACGGAACAGTAAAATGGTAACTGTTGTGAGGTGTGTCTCTTGTTCTGTGGACGTCTAGTAGAGGGAACGCTAAAGTTGAAGACTGGAAGTATACATGGTGACATTCATCACATTTCCCTCGTCCAAATTATTTAAAGACACCAGTCACAATATTCTTCTTCTTTTAAAGTAGCGTAGGAGCAGCTTCCTGCTCAGCAGCAACTAAATAGTGGAGGAAGGATAAGTCGCCAGAATCCTGCAGAGGATTAATGCATGGTGCGACAGCTGGCAGCTTTCCCTAAACGTAGATAAATGTAATATAATGCGCATACATAGGGGCAGAAATCCATTCCAGTACGATTATGCCATAGGTGGTAAATCATTGGAAGCGGTAACGACCGTAAAATACTTAGGAGTTACTATCCGGAGCGATCTGAAGTGGAATGATCACATAAAACAAATAGTGGGAAAAGCAGGCGCCAGGTTGAGATTCATAGGAAGAATTCTAAGAAAATGTGACTCATCGACGAAAGAAGTAGCTTACAAAACGCTTGTTCGTCCGATTCTTGAGTATTGCTCATCAGTATGGGACCCTTACCAGGTTGGATTAATAGAAGAGATAGACATGATCCAGCGAAAAGCAGCGCGATTCGTCATGGGGACATTTAGTCAGCGCGAGAGCGTTACGGAGATGCTGAACAAGCTCCAGTGGCGGACACTTCAAGAAAGGCGTTACGCAATACGGAGAGGTTTATTATCGAAATTACGAGAGAGCACATTCCGGGAAGAGATGGGCAACATATTACTACCGCCCACATATATCTCGCGTAATGATCACAACGAAAAGATCCGAGAAATTAGAGCAAATACGGACACTTACAAGCAGTCGTTCTTCCCACGCACAATTCGTGAATGGAACAGGGAAGGGGGGATCAGATAGTGGTACAATAAGTACCCTCCGCCACACACCGTAAGGTGGCTCGCGGAGTATAGATGTAGATGTAGATGTAGATGTACTCTCGCGACATATATTAATTCGGCAAATTTTGCTGAATTGTCTGTGACCTGTTCTACTGGACACAGCGAAAAGAGATTTTAAGCAAATGATATACACAGAGACCCAAGTAATTTTGCTGAGTGGTTAACCCTCTTTATTCTTGTGTCAGCTGAGATATTGAATAATTTTCTTAATCAAACTGTATACTTTTTACAGCAATTCAGATCTCCTGAAATGATGAATACAATTGAAGAACGCTAGTTCGTATGTGTCGAAGTGCTGAAACTGGAAGAAAACGCTGTCGGAGTATCTTATTGCATTGTGAAGAGCCCCAAGCGTACATTTCTTGCCACGCTCCTGTCATTATATGCTACCACGGTGCAGTTATAGCCACGATTGTTGTAAACGGAACCATATGGCAACTTTTCGTGTATCAGAAGAGGCACAGGGAAAATGTTAGAAATTTTATTACGTTAAAGTGAGCAGTTAATACGGAAATATGTAAAAACAGTCGAAATGCTACCACGGGGCACGGCAGGGCACACGCCACTCGGCAGTGTGCAGTGTCCGACTGCGCTCGTCGTGCCCCTCATGTTAAGCACCGTTTTGGGATACTTTTGCTGGAAGTTTCAACGCTAACATTCTTCTTCGTCTACTTAGCGTCGTCCCGTTTGAGCGGGGACCGCGTTTTAGGCCAATGAACGCCATTTCTTCTGCCTAACGTTTACTGTTGGTTTAGGTTTCATGACCTCAGATGTGTATTTAAAGTTTCTGCTCACCGTAGTTCAGGTCTTCCATGTTGTCTCTGGCTATCGACAGTCAAATGATAGAATGACCTTATGATTTAAGTTGGTGCTCTCCGTATGATGTGGTCCTACCACTGAAGTCTCCAGTCTTGTACCTTTCCGTCGACAGAAGCCAGTCGAGCTAGCTGTCGAACCATTGTATTCCTGATGCGACTGAGCAGGAAAATGCCTAATGAACCCCTCAGTATCCACGTTTCTATGACACGTAGCGAGTGTTCAGTACTTCTAGGTGTGGGCCAATACCCCGCACCATGTAATGCAATTGGCCTCAGCATTTTGCGGTATATCTTTGATTTCACTTGGATAGGCGTAGTCATATTGTAAAGAATGTGACGTCTCTGAATCGCATATTGGTAGTTTTGATTCTTGCTCGCACATCTTCATTCACATAGCTGTCACTCTGTAGTCGACAATCTAGGTATCGGAACTGTGCTCCTTGATAAAAGGAGCTCCAGTGATTTGTATAGTTTCAGGAGAGGGAATCGTTTCGAGCTACTCAGTCTCGTGGATATTACAACAGAGCTCAAAACTTCGTAGGCGATACTACGATATGACTTTACTCAGTTCTTCAATAGCTGTCAAATGAGATCGTTTCGTAAAAACCTCTCAGTTGATAAGAGTGTTAGAATACAAGGGACAACAAAATAACGTGCCAATAATCCGACTGTTATTTGACAAAAGCCTTGTTTCCATATTTGAACAGTTCACGAAAGGAAAGGTCGCATTACAAGAGTGGTGACTTGTGGGTAAATACAAGGCGGGAAATGTAGTGCATCAAGCTGCTGCCTCTGGGAATATCAACGGTTGTAACACGGCTGGGCGTCAAGGGTCTACGGCAGATACGCCCGTGGCATTTCCCAGCAGCTTTCGTTCTGTACCAAACTTCACCCATCCCAGTTGTTAGCGGGTAGTGGGATACCAGTCTATCGGCAAACCAGGACCAGGTGAGAGATCTGGCGTCGGGTGGTGTATTGCGTTGTCTCTTTGGAGGAGCCGGCGATGTGGCCGAGCGGCTCTTGGCGCTTCAGTCCGGAGCCGCGCTACTGCTACGGCCGCAGGTTCGTATCCTGCCTCGGGCATGGATGTGTGTGATGTCCTTAGGTTGAAGTACTAACTGTAGGGGACTGATGACCTCCCATAGTGCTCAGAGCCATTTTCTCTTTGGAAGATAAGTCACGGAGTTCGGCCTGGGCAGCTTGAACGTCTGCCCAGCGGCAAGGGACGCCGCACACCCTACAGCGGCGGCTCCTGCCGCTCCTGTCACACCGTGGAAGCGGCCGAAACCCCACCAGTAGCCTGCAAGTACAGTGCGGAAAGGCAGAGCTGCCGCCTCACAGCTGCAAACAGCCGCTGCGACCTGCGGCCAGGGTGTATCAGGAGTCAAGAGCTCTGCGCCAGATGCAGCTGTGTGTCCGCCACGACACAATAACGACCATTTCATCGATGCGACCATATCAAAGCCGCAAGCCGTACCGGCAGGCCGCGTTCTGCAGCGCCGCAGCACCTAACGGCAGCCGAATAAACGGAATACAAAACAGAAACAGTAAATTAACGAACGACGGTGCTGATACCGATTCGTAGACAAAACAGTTCAGAACGCTGGCGCAGGAAAGAACATACTAAATTCAAACGGACGCAAAATCCCCAAGACTGGTGATCTTTTAAACAAGCTCGATGTTTAGCGTGCACTTCAGTGTCACATGCTTATAATAGTTCTCACAACGGTACTTTGTCGTGAAACCTTGCAGAAAATCCAAAGAGATAATGCTCGTATGTAAAGTATGCTAGCGGCAAGACCCAATCAATGCCTTCTCTGGGCGATAGCAATGGAGATACTATCGATGAGTGTGCTGCTAAAGCAGAGTTACTGATTACAACCGTCCGACACTACTCCACCGAAGAAGACGAAGTAAGTATTCCTGATTTCGAATAACAACTGCTGCCTGTATGAGTAACTTTCAGGTAGATACCGTAGTTAACCAGCTTAAATCGCTTAATGAAAGCAAGTCTTCCGGTCCAGAACAGTTAGGTCCCTTTCAGAGTATGCTGCTGAAGTAGCTCCAGTCATACGAAACCTGTCACTCGACTAAAGATCCGTACCCAAAGACCGGAAAGTTGCGCACGTCGCACCAGTATTGAAGAAACGCAATAGGAGTAATCCACTAAATTACAGGTGCATATCATTAACGTCGATATGCAGCAGGATACTGAAACATACTTTGTGCTCGAACATAATAATTAGCTCGATGATATCGGTCTATTGACACACAGTCAACACGGATTTAGAAAACATCGTTCTTGTGAAAGGCAACTGGCTCTTTACTTACACGAAGTGTTGAGTGCTATCGACAAAAGATTTCAAACTGATTCCATGGTTTCAGATTTCCAGAAGGCTTTTGAGGCTCTACCTCAAAAGCGGCTTATAACCAAATTCTTTTTTATGGAATATCGTCTCAGTTATGCGACTGGATTCGTGATTTCTTGTCACAGACCTTACAGTTCTTAGTAATTGACGGAAAGACATCGAGTAAAGCAGAATTGATGTTTGCCGTTCCCCAAGGCATTTTTATAGGCCCTCTGCTGTTCCGCATGTATACAAACGATTTAGGAGACAGTCTGAGCAACCGGCCGTGGTAGCCGAGCGGTTCTAGGCGCTTCAGTCGGGAACGACGGAGCTGCTACGGTTGCAGGTTCGAATCCTGCCTCGGGCATAGATGTGTGTGATGTCCTTAGGTTCAAGTAGTCCTAAGTCTGGGGGACTGATGACCTCCGATGTTAAGTCCCGTAGTGCCTAGAGCCATTTGAACCATTTGAACAGCCTGAGCATCCGTATTATGTTTTTTTGCGGATGAAGCTGTCGTATAGCGTCTTATAAAGTCAGCATAAGATCAAAACAAATTGCAAAACGATTTAGGAAAGATGTCTATATGGCGCAGAAATTGGCAATAGTAAATAATGAAAATTGTCGGGTCAGCCACACGAGTGCTAAAAGGAATACGTTAAACTTCGATAATACGATAAATATATCAAATATAAATGCCATAGATTCAACTGAAAACTTATAAATTGCAGTAACGAACAACTTAAGTTCTAAAAAATACGTGGAGATGTTGTGGGGAAGGCGGGACTGCTTGTCCGTTTGGAGTGCTGCCGCGGGGTGTGAGATCCTCACAAGACAGAACTGACGCTGCACATTGAGAAAGTTTAAAGATGAGCAGCAGGTTTTGTACTCTCGAGAAATAGAGGAGAAAGAGTTGCAGACGTGATACAGGATTTGGGATGTACATCATTCCCCGTTGCGGCGGAATCTTCTCACTAAATTTCCATCACTAACTTTCTCCTCCGAATGTGAAAATATTTTGTTGGTGCTGACATACATATGGATAAACAATTATCATAATAAAGTAAGAGAAATCAGAGCTCGCACGGAAAGATACAGGTCCTCGTTTTATCCGCGCGCTGTTAGAGAGCGAAATAACAGAGAATTATTGTAAAGATGTTTCGATGAATCCTCTGCCAGGCACTTACGTATGATTTGCGGAATTCACAGTACGCAGTAGGACTTACCAGCACTGACAGTTCTACCATAGATGTGTAGATGTAGATGTAGGTGGGGAACCTCGTACCATCAAATTAGGTGTTGGGCCCATACGTCGCCGACGGAAGCAGTCTGGCAACGTCGGTTCACGGGATACGCCAGGTGCCGTGCCGTCGCAGAAGAGAGACTTGTCTGTGAAGGCGGCGTAGTGTCTGTCGCCTCTGTGCCTCTCTGCTGCCATTAACGCAACACCCTCTCCTCGCTTACTTCCGCTGCCACAACATGGAAACCTGCAACAAAGTCTGAATGTTACCTTTCCTTCTGAAACCTCAGATTCAGTGGTGAAGTCGGTATTCTGAAGGGAACCTGTACCTGACCTTAAATACCACTAAGAGAACAGAGCTTACTTTCGTTTGCCTTAAACGAGTACCAGACACAAAAGACTGGTGACTAAAATTCATTTAAATGCTGGTTAAATAGATTCACTTGTCAGATCGTTGCATAGTCGAATGAATTAAATATCCACGCACAGGATACCGAAGATTACTTATCCAAACTTTGCTGACCGTTAAAAGGGAAGAAGGGAAGATAAAAACAATGATTTTAAGGAGCGTGACTGGCAAACAGGGTTTCAAGTTAAGAAATCACTGACCATTTATTTCTGAAGTGAAACACACAACGATGTTAAATATAACACAGTTGCTTGGAATGCTGGTGCTTAAACTTCGACACATGGCACACTATCTTAAGAACAAAGCCTGCACATGTCTAACCATGTCTGTTAAATAACGGATAAGATTTGCTTGATGAAGACACAGGAACATTCACACTGACCATTCATACATCAAAAGGGATAGAATTTAGAAGACTGGTTTCATATTTTACGTTTAAGTACACTGGGCCAGACAGTAACTATTTTTGACAATCAACTTCTGGTCGTTTCATATTACTATATTCGTCAATGATGTGAAGGTATTTTCACGGGGACGAATGAAAATTTCTGTAACAAAATCATATTTGTGCTGTTAACAAAAGACGAGCCGCTGTCCCAAGAATTCGGTACATATCCACCAATTTGACGCTACAGTTATTAACAAAAGCAGACCTATTCCGTAATGGAACTAAGGATTCAATCCGATCACGAGAGATGATGACTTCGGATCTCTATCTCATAACGTACAAAGAAATGCACTTGGTGGAAACGGACGACAAATTAAATACAGTTAATGCAAGAACAAAGGAAAGCACACAACACATTCGTACATGGTACACAAAACTGAGTTTTTACATAACTCGACGTCACCGCTCGCCAGGGCCAAGTTGAACATTAAGTAAACTGAATATTAATAAAAATAAAAAGCTTCCTAACTGAAATGATCTGAATAGCAAGATTTCCGATGCCTACACCGAAGAAGGACTACTTGAAACTCAAAGAAAACTATGTCTTATAGACTTCAGCTTATACAGCTAGAGATGACACTCTCGCATAGAAAAAGAGGAACAGGAAAGATATATCATGGATACACATTGTACGTCCTCATATAGAATAGGAAACATAAATTATAAATTGAGAAATCACTCTCTCTTGGTGCTCAACTCCACCTGAGGCTACGAGTATTAAAACACCTGCTCTTCCGTTCATGTTTCTCTCTAGTTTCGAGAACAGAAGCATCGAACATCGGAGACGCGAAGAGCTGTTGTAAAATCGAAGTTTGCTTCGCAATGAAACGGCCCACGTGGAGAAGTTTCAAGGTCGCCGTATTGACTGTCCATGGTGCCGCACGTACAGTTGCATTATCCGTGCGTATTTTGGCTGCTGCAAACAAGCCCAGTTCCTGACTCCCAGGTACGTGACGTGGGTTCACCATCCAACACGGTAGAGCGAAAAACGTGTCCGTCAAAACTCGGAAGCTCGTCGCATGCGGCCTTTGAGATCCTGAGTAGCGTTGACTGTGGCCAGTTCAAACTCATCGATGGTTGTATTACAGTCGTGAGATAGTGACCAACGCAAGCTGCAGTATCGCGGGACGATAGACCACAGTTTCGATAGGCCACTGTCGATTTCTAGCACATGCTGGTGCAGCTTTACCTTCTGAAGAGAGGTACAGCACAGTAGCCTTCTCGAAAACAATCAACATAAAATGCAGTTTTTCACTGTGCGTTATCTTTCCCTTTATGCAGTACATGAACACCTGCTTTCTATGTTAGTACTGAAACACAAATTGTCTGGACATTCTAGCGTGCTAATTTCACTTTTATTATACGCGGCCTTCATGCTGACACAATTTTAATGGCCAGCTCAGTCTATAGATAGGGTGAAACCAAATTCCGTTTACAAAATTTTGAAGGTTGTTCAAGAAATTGTAGCACTTTTTTGGTGTCAATGACCTGTGCTCTTCAGTTTCAGAATAATTTCATTTCCGTTTTATTGCATTTGTACGTGAAGTGCACAGACAATTTCTGCACAACAGTGCAATTTCTACTGTATTCACTTTGTACCTTGCGTGGAAAGCAACTTAGTCGAGCTACTCATACTAACTGTTGATAGAAACAGCAAGGCTCATTTTACTCTTCGCCGTGAAGCTTGCATTCAGTGTCTTGGATATGTTTTTGTCCGGCAGCGTGTCTTGCAAGTTAACGGTGGTACTCAGTAAAGAATATGTATAGTTATACTGAAGAGTACAAGGCGTACCTGTGTGTTTTGTGTGGGTGCACTGGATGCAGTGGAAGAGCGACGAACGGGCGTTGTGCTCCGCAGAGACCACAGCCCCGCCACGGTGCATTAGCATCGTCTACTGGTTGTTGCATTACACTGCGTTGTGTTCAGGCTGCTGATGGTTTCATATTGTTGTTGTTGTTGTTGTGGTCTTCAGTGCTGAGACTGGTTTGATGCAGCTCTCCATGCTACCCTATCCTGTGTAAGTTTCTTCATCTCCCAGTACCTACTGCAACCTACATCCTTCTGAATCTGCTTAGTGTATTCATCTCTTGGTCTCCCTCTACGATTTTTACCCTCCACGCTGCCCTCAAATGCTAAATTTGTGATCCCTTGATGCCTCAGAACATGTCCTACCAACCGGTCCCTTCTTCTCGTCAAATTGTGCCACAAACTCCTCTTCTCCCCAATTCTATTCAATACCTCCTCATTAGTTATGTAATCTACCCATCTAATCTTCAGCATTCTTCTGTAGCACCACATTTCGAAAGCTTCCATTCTCTTCTTGTCCAAACTATTTATCGTCCATGTTTCACTTCCATACATGGCTACACCCCATACGAATACTTTCAGAAACGACTTCCTGACACTTAAATCGATACTCGATGTTAACAAATTTCTCTTCTTTAGAAACGCTTTCCTTGACATTGCCAGTCTACATTTTATATCTTCTCTACTTCGACCATCATCAGTTATTTTTCTCCCCAAATAGCTTAACTCCTTTACTACTTTAAGTGTCTCATTTCCTAATCTAATTCCCTCAGCATCGCCCGACTTAATTCGACTACATTCCATTATCCTCGTTTTGCTTTTGTTAATGTTCTTCTTATATCCTCCTTTCAAGACACTGTCCATTCCGTTCAACTGCTCTTCCAAGTCTTTTGCTGTCTCTGACAGCAATGTCATCGGCGAATCTCAAAGTTTTTATTTCTTCTCCCTGCATTTTAATACCTACTCCAAATTTTTCTTTTGTTTCCTTTACTGCTTGATCAATATACAGATTCAATAACATCGGGGAGAGGCTACAACCCTGTCTCACTCCCTTCCCAACCACTGCTTCCCTTTCATGCCCCTCGACTCTTATAACTGCCATCTGGTTTCTGTACAAATTGAAAATAGCCTTTCGCTCCCTGTATTTTACACCTGCCACCTTTAGAATTTGAAAGAGAGTATTCCAGTCAACATTGTCAAAAGGTTTCTCTAAGTCTACAAATGCTAGAAACGTAGGTTTGCCTTTCCGTAATCTTTCTTCTAAGTAAGTCGTAAGGTCAGTATTGCCTCACGTGTTCCAATATTTCCACGGAATCCAAACTGATCTTCCCCGATGTCGGCTTCTACCAGTTTTTCCATTCGTCTGTAAAGAATTCGTGTTAGTATTTTGCAGCTGTGGCTTATTAAACTGATAGTTCGGTAATTTTCACATCTGTCAACACCTGCTTTCTTGGGGTTGGAATTATTATATTCTTCTTGAAGTCTGAGGGTATTTCGCCTGTCTCGTACATCTTGCTCACCAGATGGTAGAGTTTTGTCAGGACTGGCTCTCCCAAGGCTGTCAGTAGTTCTAATGGAATGTTGTCTACTCCGTGGGCCTTGTTTCGACTCAGGTCTTTCAGTGCTCTGTCAAACTCTTTATGCAGTATCGTATCTCCCATTTCATCTTCATCAGCATCCTTTTCCATTTCCATAATATTTTCCTCAAGTACATCGCCCTTGTATAGACCCTCTATATACTCCTTCCACCTTTCTGCTTTCCCTTCTTTGCTTAGAACTGGGTTTCCATCTGAGCTCTTGATATTCATACAAGTGGCTCTCTTTTCTCCAAAGGTCTCTTTAGTTTTCCTGTAGGCAGTATGTATCTTAACCCTAGTGAGATAAGCCTCTACATCCTTACATTTGTCCTCTAGCCATCCCTGCTTAGCCATTTTGCACTTCCTGTCGATCTCATTTTTGAGACGTTTGTATTCCTTTTTGCCTGCTTCATTTACTGCATCCTTATATTTTCTCCTTTCATCAATTAAATTCAATATTTCTTCTGTTACCCAAGGATTTCTACTAGCCCTCGTCTTTTTACCTACTTGATCCTCGGCTGCCTTCACTACTTCTTCCCTCAGAGCTACCCATTCTTCTTCTACTGTACTTCTTTCCCCCATTGCTGTCAATTGTTCCCTTATGCTCTCCCTGAAACTCAGTACAACCTCTGGTTTAGTCAATTTATCCAGGTCCCATCTCCTTAAATTCCCACGTTTTTGCAGTTTCTTCAGTTTTAATCTACAGTTCATAACCAACAGTTTGTGGTCAGAGTCCACATCTGCCCCTGGAAATGTCTTACAATTTAAAACCCGGTTCCTAAATCTCTGTCTTATCATAATGTAATCTACCTTTTAGTATCTCCAGGATTCTTCCATGTATACAGCCTTCTTTTATGATTCTTGGACCAAGTGTTATTTATGATTAAGTTATGCCCTGTGCAAAATTCTACCAGGAGGCTTCCTCTTTCATTTCTTAGCCCCAATCCATATTCACCTACTACGTTTCCTTCTCTCCCTTTTCCTACACTCGAATTCCAGTCACCAATGACTATTAAATTTTCGTCTCCCTTCACTGTCTGAATAATTTCTTTTATTTCATCATACATTTCTTCAATTTCTTCGTCATCTGCAGAGCTAGTTGGCATATAAGCTTGTACTACTGTAGTAGGTGTGGGCTTCGTATCTATCTTGGCCACAATAATGCGTTCACTATGCTGTTTGTAGTAGCTTACCCGCATTGCTATTTTCCTATTCATTATTAAACCTACTGCTGCATTACCCCTATTTGACTTTGTGTTTATGACCCTGTAGTCACCTGACCAGAAGTCTTCTTCCTCCTGCCACCGAACTTCACTAATTCCCACTATATCTAACTTTAACCTATCCATTTCCATTTTTAAAATTTGTAACCTACCTCCTCGATTTAGGGATCTGCCATTCCACGCTCCGATCCGTAGAACGCCAGTTTTCTTTCTCCTGATAACGACACCCTCTTGAGTAGTCCCCACCCGGAGATCCGAATGGGGGACTATTTTACCTCCGGAATATTTTACCCAAGAGGATGCCATCATCATTTAACCATACAGTGAAGCTGCATGCCTCGGGAAAAATTACGGCTGTAGTTTCCCCTTGCTTTCAGCCGTTCGCAGAACCAGCACAGCAAGGCCGTTTTGGTTACTGTTACAGGGCCAGATCAGTCAATCATCCAGACTGTTGCCCCTGCAACTACTGAGAAGGCTGCTGCCCCTCTTCATGAATCACACGTTTGTCTGGCCTCTCAGCAGATACCCCTCCGTTGTGGTTGCACCTACGGTACGGCCATCTGTATCGCTGAGGCACGCAAGCCTCCCCACCAACGGCAAGGTCCATCGTTCATGGAGATATTTTCCCTGGAACAATGATGTGCAGGTATTTTTCCTGGATCGAAGGTAAATTTCTGTAACATATGCAATAAGTCATATTTGTGCTATTAATAAAAGACGAATCGCTGGAAATCACTCCTACTTTACGCCAAGATACTCAGACAGTAATTGTGAATAACCTTCGAAATGTTGTCGCAGTTGGGTTTTACAATGTGTATAAACTGATGCTTGATCACCTGGTACTATCTATCCTTTATGCCTCTTTATGTGTGCAAGAATGTTCCATTCTAAAACCACCAGTGTGTAATCTAGTAGTAGTGCTTGGTTCGCTAATACGCAGAATTCTCCGCGTTCTCTTAAGTCATAGATACTGTCTCTTCTCTTAAACTAGTGCCTCCGCAGTCCGTTATCTAGAGAAGGCAAAATGCATGACGTGTGCTTTTCTGGTTCATCCAAATACACAGTGTCGTTTGGCCACCCTCCTGCAATGTTATTGTCCAGTAAGTTTGTCCGTCCCCTCTGCCTGCGCCTCCGCGCGGCTTGGGCTCTCCATAACGAAGAAATGTCTTGAAAGTGTCTGATATATATTTTTTATTCTGATTTCCTGGTTTCACAGTGTTACTTACCGAGGTTACCAAACGGCTCTTGTAAATTTCAGTGGTTCTGTCACGAAAGCGCATCGGCAAACGCTACCTTTAATGAACAGTAGCAGTGAAATGCATTTCTGTCTCTTTGGGCTTCCGCTGGGGTAATTAGCCCAGCAACGAACCATGTTGAAGATACCCGTTCGGTAAAACACCGCGTTCTGCTGCGTGGAGAAGTCCGCGACTACCTGCTGCAGACCACATCCTCGTCCGACAGGGATCGTCTCGGCTCTTCAAGGTCTTTCTTAAGGGACAGACGGCGTGATAATGGGGAGGGGTCGGCACTACAGGACTGGAGGTCGAGTAGTTCCCACTTGCGTCGGCGTAACTTCTGCGTTACGAAATTTGTGATATGCGGACGTGCTTTATCATCAAGCATCAGCAGATTTTGTCGCGCACACCACTGCATAACAGTTGTTCTCAACAGACATTCTTCCCAATACCCATTCTTCTTTCTACGATGGATGTCCACCTATGTTGGTCCTTCGTCAGGCAAGAAAAGAGCACGTTGGTGCTATTTGGACGCATACTTATATGGATATCTTGTCTGTTCTTTCGGACATGTCCGAATATCATGTTCTGGCACTACCGGTCATGAACTTCTTCTTCTGTTCGGATGCACACATATTGCCCGAGCTCTTACGGGACTTGTTGGTAAGAATGTCTTTCACGAGTAATGAGTGTGTTGGGTAGGGACATTACGAATGCAGTGTATGGACATATAAGGTGAGAATGTGGGTCTCGCGGGAGGCGAGCACAAGATAGTCCCTGCAGTCGCACTATCCTCTGTGCCCTCGGTGGCTCAGAGGGACTGAGCTTCTGCTATGTAAACAGGAGATCCGGGATTCGAGTCTCGGTCGGGCACACATTTTGATCTGTTCCCGTTGATATATATTAACGCCCGTCAGCAGCTAAAGGTATTAATATATAATTCTAATTTCACTTTGTAATAATGTCGCCACAGTCCATGTTTCCGGATTCATCACGCACACATCCGAAAGATACTAATGTCTTGCCTACCTCTCGGTGCTTGTATAATCGTATCAGTGTCGCAGCACGTTGTACATACACTGGAGCAACGCCCTTTAAACGGAAGCTTTTTGATCAGCCGTTCTAATAACTTTGAGTGGCGTACGATCTTCGAATTTTGTAAGAAATATTGTTGGATTGTCGTACTTCTCTGTGGAACTGAAATCTTTGTGTATGAATGGTGGGTACAGTTATTTTCTTGGGTCGGGTGGCGTTGTTTGGGGGAAGAGACCAAACAGAGAGGTCATCGGTCTCATCGCAGTAAGGAAGGATGGGGAACGAAGTTGGCCGTGCCCTGTGAAAGGAACCATCCTGGCATTTGCCTGGAGCGATTTAGGGAAATCACGGAAAACCTAAATCAGGATAGCCGTACGCGGGATTGAACCATCGTCATTCCGAATGCGAGTCCAGTGTGCTAACCACTGTGCCAACTCGCTCGGTTATTTTCTTGGGCATCGCGTTGATGCTTCATGAGTCACAATACTATTGCCTCATAATAGCTACATCTCTTGGGGATTTTCTCATGAGCCTTGTGGATTCTTTGTAGTGCAACTTCGCGAATCCATCTCACATGCCAGGCTTATTTGGAAAATGTTACCGGCTACCACAACGGAGTTGAAAGAGACGTCATCCAGGTGTTAGTAATTTTCACCAAGAACTGCATTCGTTCTTCCTCACTTACCACTTATCCAAGGTTGCATTAGTTTGCAACAGCCGCGTTTTGCACGTGACACTATTTAACGTAAGTTCCACTCCAGACGTCTTGTTATAGTAGCTACCTGCATAAATTGATCTTCTGCATCTTAAAGCGCCACGAGGTAAGCCGATTTTCAGTGAATCCAGTGATGACGTACAGTACATTCGTCCAATTACCATCATATCGCCGCTCACAAAATGTGGAGTCAGTACCTTATATCTTACAGCGACTCGTGTAACTTCTTTTGTCTGCTTTACAATGTATTCGTGTAAGTGAGCACCTTGTGCCGATTGCATGCACATGCGCATCCCGTAGGCGATTCGTATATGAGACAGTTAAGTTAAATTAAACTCTGCTAGGTATAAACATTCATGATTATAGTAGACTCTGATTAAATTGCTCTACCATGAAAAAATCGGAGGTAGTTCAATTTTGTGAATCGTACGATGCCGTGCTGAAAGTAATACCTACTGTTATTATTGACATGTATATATTTACACTGACCAATTAATAGTTTTTCTTTCCTCTTTGGAACGAAATACCACTAATTCTTCGTTTCAGGGTCCCGACATGAAGTTGGTAGGTTTGTGGAAGTACGTGGCATTAAATGTCTAAGCACAGGTCATGTAATTCGCGTAAATAAAGGCCGCTGATTTGCGTACACGGTGATGGCGTCGTATATAGATCCAGATGATTTACATCAGGTGAATTTCGCCGCCGAGTCATCAACGTGAGTTCAAATATAATGTTCCTGAAACGACTGTAGCGTGGCTCTGCCTACGAGGGGATGAAAATTAGGACAATTACACTGCTGCAAGACGACATCGCCGTCGGGGAACGCATCGAGGATGGGATGTGGCAAGTGGTTGGCAGCCGTCAGTGTGTCTTCGAGCGCTGCTCCAGGTTCCGTGAAAGCGCAGGGGGAGTGAGTGTCTCCGTGCTCCCGGCAGTCTGCGTCCGAGGGGCACTGCACGCTTCGAGCCGCCGTTCACTTCGATGACGGCGTTTGTGGAGACCACGGTCGACCAAGTGCAGCAAATATGTGATTCATCCGAAGAGCCGACACGTTTTCATTGATTGACGGTCGAATCCCGATGGTGCCGTGCCCACTGCAATCGTAATTGACACTGACGTTGGGTCAACATGTGAAGACGTAGGGGTGGTTTGCTGTGGAGCTCCATGTTCAACAAGGTACGATGAACGGTGTGCTGCGAAGGACGTGTGCGTGCACCAGCATTGTGCTCTGTCGGAAGAGATGCCACACATCACCATCTATCGCAATTTAGAGAGCAGACAAATCTCCGAACCCCAAGTTCTGTGAAGAGTCATGGACGTCCAGCCATTCAGCGCCCAGTGATGGTTTCACTGTCGTTCCACCTCTCTCCGTAGATGCTCACGACAGTAGCTCGTCAACATTCGTTCACGGGCTCTGCGTAGTAACAATCTGCCCTGTTACTAAAATGTAAACTTCCACGGCCGGAAATGTCAAGTCCATTATAATTATCCGGGCTGTTATGCGGTGGTCAGTTGATGAATTCTGTGTCAATTCTCGACGTTTCGTCCCCGTCTGCGGAGGACATCGTCGAGGGGGTCTGCAGCTCGATGGAAGATCCGACACACCCACTGACTCACTACTGACAATCTGCCCTGTGTCAAAGTCATTTAAATCAACATATTTTCCAATATGCAGCCCGTATCTTCGCTTGCCTATTTTTGTTACAGCGTCACGTGCCCGTAACACTGCCAGGCGGCCTCCAACCTCGCGGGGGGCTGCAGTCATAATGTTTTGGCTTATCAGCGTATTTCTCAACACAATTACCCTGGCGACGAACACATTTCCTCTCCCAAGGAGAGACTAGACTGTTGATACCGTCACTGCAGAATGTTTGTCTTTGTTGACGGAGCCACATCCTATACTATGCTTGCAGGTGCTTCACCACTATGAACTTTAAGTCCTCGGAGGTGTCCTTTATATTTTGGAAAAAGGTGATATTCTGACGATATTGTTTGGACGAGGACAGATGGTAGTGAACCGAAGCCGTCGGCTGGCTGCAGGCGTCACGGCGCTCGTGTTTGTTGTGGCACTGTCGACCTGAAGGCGAAGTGTTCCACGTCTGGACTCGTTACAGCACGCTGTTTCTCACGCATCAACATAGCTACGTTACTCACCGTCATGTTAAGCGCTACAATTCGAAACCCCCGAGCGGCATGTATGCAATATAAAGGTTAACGATGTTACCGATGTTTGACTTATTTTAAAAGCTTTAAGGGTTTTCACATAAAAATTTCGGATGCATTACTCTACAGCTCGCCTTCGTAATTATCAAGGACCTACTAAAACCAGGTGCGTAGTAACTGGACGTAAACTTTACGCATTTCATTATACACTGATCAGCGAGAACATTACGACCACCGATGTGTTGTTGTCTGAGTAATCAGTCTTATGACTGGTTTGATGTGGTCTGCCACGAATTCCACTCCTTTACCAATCTCTTCATCTCAGAAGATGCACTTCCAACCTACGTTCTCAATTATTTGCTGGATGTATTCTAATCTCTGTCTTCCAATACAGTTTTTACCCTCTACAGCTCCCTCTAGTTCCATGCACATTATTCCCTGATGTCTTAATAGATGTCCTATCATTCTGTCACTTCTTCTTGTCAGTGTTTTACATATATTCCTTTCCTCGCCGCTTCCGCGCAGAATCTCCTCGTTCCCTATCAGTCTACCTAATATTCAACATTCGCCTGTAGCACCACATTTCAAATGCTCGGATTCCATTCTGTTCCGATTTTCCAACAGTCCATGTTTCACTAAGCTCCAAACGTGCTTTCTCATACATTTCTTAGATTAAGGCCTGTGTTTGATATTAGGAGGATTATATTGTCCAAGAATGCTTATTTTGCCAGTGATAGTCTGCTTTTGATGTCCTCCTTGCTCCATCCGTCATTGGTAATTTTGCAGCCTAGGTAGCAGAATTCCTTAACTTCACCTACTTCGTGACATTTAGTCTTGAAGTTAAGTTTCTCACTGTTCTAATTTCTTCTTCTTCTCATTACTTTCAACTTTCTTCGATTTACTCTCAATCCATTTCCTGTCCTCATTAGACCTTTTATTCCATTCAGCAGATCCTGTAATTCTTCACTTTCACCGAGAACAGCAACGTCATCAGCGATTCTAATCACAGATATCATTTCATCTTGAATTTTAATTCTGCTCTTGAACTTTTCTTTCATTTCCATCATTGCTTCCTCGCTGTAAGAAGGCATGCATACACTCTTTCTAATGCGAGCACTTAGTTCTTGGCCATCGAGTCTTATTATTCCCTCTGTGATCTTGTACATGTTGCACAGTACGGTCTCTCCCTATTGCTAACCTCTATTTTCCTCAGATTTCATACACCATCTTACATTGTCGAACGCTTTCTCCAGGTCGATATGGTCTAGAACATATCTTGGTTTTTCTTTGGTCTTGCTTCCATTATCAGACGCAACGTCAGAGTTTCCTCTCTGGTGCCTTTATCTTTTTCGTTCTTCTTTATATTATTATGGTCATCAGCTTGAATGCATAGGCTGTTAAGCCGATTGTGCGATAATTCTTGCACTTGTCAGCTCTTACAGTCGTCGGAATTGTGTCGTGATATTTTTCCGAAAATCAGATCGTTATCGCCATTATCATACATTATGAATAGTAGTTTTGTTGCTACTTTCCCCAATGGTTTTGGAAATTCTGATGGAATGTTATCTATCCCTTCTGCCTTAATTGATGTCAAGTCCTCCAAAGCTCTCTTGAATTCTGATTCTAATACTGGACCCCCCCCCCCCCCCAACCTCTTCTAAATCGACTCCTGTTTCTATCACATCAGACAAATCTTTCCACTCTTAGAGGCCGTCAATGTACTTTTTCCACCTGTCCGCTCTCTCCCCTGCTTCTAACAGTGTAATTCTCGTTGCACTCTTAATGTTACCACCACTGCTTTTAGTTTCACCAAAGGTTGGTTTGACTTTCCTATATGCTGAGTCACACTTTTCATGCAACCATTTCGTCTTAGCTTCCCTGCACTTACTATTATTTCATTCCTCAGAGATTTGTATTTCTGTATTCCTTAGTTTCCCAGAAAATTTTTGTACTTCCTTCTTTCATCGATCAACTGAAGTATGTCTTTTGTTACCCATGATTTCTTCGCACTTGCATTCGTTGTACCTATGTGTTTCCTTCGAACTTCTGTGATCGCCCTTTTTAGAGATGTTCATTCCTCTTCAACTGTACCACCTACTGAGCTACTCTTTATTGCTGTATTCGTAGCATTACATAACTTCAAGCATATCTAGTCATTCCTTAGTACTTCCGTATTCCACTTCTTTGCGTATTGATTCTTCCTGAATAATCTCTTAAACTTCAGCCTACTCTTCATCACTACTAAATTGTTGTTTTAGCCTATATCTGCACCTGGGCACGCCTTAAAATCCAGTATCTGATTCGGAATCTCTGCCCGACAATGATGTTATCTAAATGAAGTCTTCCCGCATACCCCAGCATTTTTCATGTACACCCCATCCTCCTTTTGTGATTCTTGAACGCGGTATTATCTGAAACTTCCTGGCAGATTAAAACTGTGTGTCGGACCGAGACTCGAAGTCGGGACCTTTGCCTTTCGCAGGCAAGTGCTCTACCATGTGAGCTACCCAAGCATGACTCACGCCCCGTCCCCACAGCTTTACTTCTGCCAGTACCTCGTCTCCTACCCTCCAAACTTTACAGAAGCTCTCCTGCGAACATACGAGGTACTGGCAGAAGTAAAGCACTGGGGACGGGGCGTGAGTCATGCTTGGGTAGCTCAGTTGGTAGAGCACTTGCCTGCGAAAGGCAAAGATCCGATTTCGAATCTCGGTCCGACATACAGTTTTAATCTGCCAGGAAGTTTCATATCAGCGCACACTCTGCTGCAGAGTGAACATCACAGTATTCGCTACCACTAGCTGAAATTTATTGCAGTACTCAGTTACTCTTTGTCCTCTCTCGTTTCTGGTAACTACCCCATATTCTCCCGTAACCCTTTCTCCTACTTTTGCCCCTACAACCACATTCCAGCTCCGCATGACTAATAGCCTTTCGTCACCCTTAACGTACTGCATTTCTAGTTGTATATACTACTATACTATCTCCATCTCTTCATCTTCAACCTGCGGCGTCTGCATGTTGTCGGTGTTGGTTTGCTGTCGATTCAGATGAGAACAACGCCATCCCAGAACTGTTCACAGCCCTCTCTTCGTATTCATAACGAATCCCACTCCCTTTATAGCATTTCCTGCTGTTGTTGATATTACAATACACTCACCTGACCAGATATCCTTGTCTTCTTTCCATTTCACTTCAAAGACCCACACAGTATCTAACTTTTGTACATCGCTTTTCAAATTTTCTAGCTTCCTTATCACGTTTAAACTTCTGACATTCCACGCCCCGACTCGTAGATCTTTATCTTTTCTCTGGTTATTCAATCTTTTTCTCATGGTTACCTCCCCTTTGGCAGTCCCCTCCCCAGTCCCCTCCCGGAGATCCCTATGGGCGACTATTCCGGAACATTTTACCAACAGATAGATCATCATGACACTTTTTCAATTACAGGCCACATGTCCTGTGCATACACATAATGTGTCTTTAAAGCACTGGTTTGCATTGCCTTCTGCATCCTCATGCCATTGGTCTGACTCTTCCGTCATTAAGGGCAGTTTCCCAACCCAAGGGCAAGAGAGTGCCTTGAACCTCTGTCTGCTCCTCCGCCCATTTTGACGAGGCCTTTGGCAGAATGAGGGTGCCTTCCTATGTCCGAAGTCTTCGGCCATTGATCTACTATCGATAAATCGGTCCAGTCGATAGTGGCTTCACCTGCCGAGGAATGACTGACTTCCAGTCACACGCACGGTGCATGTAGCAACAATGAGCGTGCTGTCGGTGTGTAGGATGGGGGAGGCGCGCGATCTATTTGAGTTTGACCGAGGGCAGATTGTGACGGCCCGGAGGCTCGGCGCGAGCATTTCGGAAACTGCGTGAACTGTCGGCCTCGTGGTCCACCGCCACTCCAGCGATCTATCAGGCCTCATTGCGTCTAACCTATAACACGTCTCCAGTCTTATCCGTGCAAAAGTGGATGTACCGGCTATTAGGAGGTGGTTATCATGTTCTGGCAATTCGGTGTGTATAGAACCGCAGCTACATTTATGACCACTGACCACTGCGACGTTATATGCTGCCTGGTGGCGCTGAGGGCACGTGAGAAGTATATGTGCGAGACAGACACGAATGGGGAGTCATTCTAGCGACGATAAATGGCGCAAGTGCGTAAATCCTCTCGCTTAAGCGACTTTGACGAAAGCCAGATTGTTGTGTACCAGTGGCATCTCGGATACGGCGAAGCTGGTCGCTATTCACGTGGTACTGTCGGGAACATCCATGAATTGTAACAGAGGAATGCTGAAACCACGAGTAGGCCACAAGAAATTGAACATTCGTACTTTATCACCGAACGTAGGGATTGCATCCTTGCCCTCTGTCTAAAGCAGAATAGGCGGCGATCTGTGACAGTGAAGCGTGGCTTAATTGCCGCCTCATGTGTGTTAGAATGATATTTGACAACGTTAGTCATATGTTTAACTAATTTCTTAATTTTCTTCAGCTGTTTCGTTCGGTAGCTGTGACTTGTAGTGCACGGAGCCAACCTTAGAGAAAGGGTGAGGTGAATGTAATTTGTTAGAGAGTCAAAGATAGTATCGGTCAGCAGGAAGGCCAGTCAAGTTGGCAACAGCCAGAGGGGTGACTTCTCGTCGGGTGTGTTCCTTTCTGAAGTTGCGGAACAGTTGGTGCTTGGCGCGCTTTTGGTCAGTGAGCCGGAGGACGGACGCAGCCTGTGCAGTATCGCACAAAGATGGATAACAGTTTGAAAAAATAGTGGTGCATTTGTGTTTTGTTGGAAATAAATGTGAGTATGCATACCACAATGCACCACGACAAAACGTATAAAGTGTAAATTTCGACTCTTGAGTCATAAGAAGTGATAGAAAACTTCAGGCCGCCCAGGGTGGCCGAGCGGTTCTAGGCGCTACAGTCTGGAACCGCGCGATGCTGCGGTCGCAGGTTCGAATCCAGCCTCGGGCGTGGATGTGTGTGATACCCTTAGGTTAGTTAGGTTTAAGTAGTTCTAATTTCAAGGGGACTGATGACCTCAGAAGTTAAGTCCCATAATGCTCAGAGACATTTTTTTTTAAAACTTCAGTGATGATAGCGTGTACGGGTGATAAGGAAATGTTGGATTAAGAGTTTAAGGCTCACTATTTGGCATCACGCTTTCGAAAATTAATTGTGTTTTCGTTTCGGAATGCTCTGATGTAAATTACATGGGTTACAGTTCAATAATTTCGGCCGTTTCTTTGTCGGTTCGGACTTAGAATATTTGTGGCGCGAAAATACTACCGCGATGAAAACTGTGGTTACCAATAAAGGCTCACTACGTGTGCGTGTGTTTTCGGAAGCAAACGAAGTGCGTTAACAAATCTGTAATGAGGTTCAATAAGATTTTTGTGTATTTTTGGTAAAAGAACTTACTATAACCTGGGGATTAGAACACGTGGCGAAGGCCTCACTTTCGCTCGGGATTTTGTTGCCAGATTTTATCTTATAACAGTGAAGTCGAAGATAAACATTTCAGTAATAATTCGGGACAAAGTGTAATATAAGCTGTACGATATATTTTTTCAATATTTTTTGGGGCTTTCGTTTGTGATGAACTTGGCCGTATTCTTCAGTGCGGCACACAGACAAACATTAACGTAGTATTTCTAGGGCCCGTATTCAGTTTATTTGTATAAAATCTAAATTACTATTCCTTTAATGCATATTCGGGGTTTGATTTCAATTACTTGTAGCACTTTTTTGTTGTTTGCTAAGGAAACGCACCCTCGTGGTCGCGAATTTCAGTACGGTAATACGCGTTTTTGATTACTAGCAGCCACAGTGTGCAGTAACTGTACGTAATCGAATAAAAATAAATCCGTGTATTTCCTTTCTTTTTGCACGGAGGTAAGAGTAATCTAGTTAAATGACTGCATGTGGCACAGTCAGTTCTCAGCCCTGTCCTATTCTCAGTGGCGTACGTTCACCGATTATTACGTGTTTATTAGAGCCTTGCTTTGTCCACAAGCGCAAGTAACTTACCCTCTATCTGAAGGTTGCACAATTTTTCAAAAAAATCATTTTGAATTGGGATCAGTGTATGCTAAGGCATATTGCATATACGTTTGTTAGTAATCAAGTCTGCATGTACAAAATTCATCCCATTTCCTAGACATTTGGTAACCCAGCAGTTGAAACTAAATTTGTGTGCTAGTGAGACCATTACGAAATATCATGTATGGTAAAAATAAATCCAAACTAACATGTTAGTTGAAATTTCATTGGATCTGAATAAGGATGTACTTTACTTTCAAATCGAACTGTATAGTACGCAGCAATAAAAAAAATATTTCCATAATTTTCTATGGTGTTTTGAAAAAATCTTTCATTGCCCAAATGCACGTATCCTTACTCCTTTCACTGATCCTTATTATTTAGGTCAGGATTTCAGCTGTATTTCAGTCAATTTAATCAAATAGTGTACTTCCGACCAGACAACATGACATCATCAGTCCAATATCAGTGTTGATGGGCCCAGGTGAGGCGTAATACTTTGCGTCATGCAGTCATCAAGGATACATGATTGGGCCTTCGGCTCCGAAAGCCCATATCGATGATGTTTCGTTGAATGGTTTGCACGCTAACGCTTGTTGATGGCCCAGCACTGAAATCTGCAGCAATTTCCGGAAGGTCTGCACTTCCACCACGTTGAACGATTATCTTCAGTCGTCGTTGGCCCCGTTTTTGCAGTATCTTTTTCCGCCCACAGAAATGTCGGTGCTTCGATGTTTTACCGGATTCCTGATATTCACGGTGCACTCGTGAAGTGGTCGTACGGGCAGATCTCCACTTGGTCGCTGCCTCGGAGGTGCTGTGTCCCACCAGTCGTGCGCCGGCTACAGCGCCACGTTCAGACTCATTTAAATCTTGATAACCTGCCTTCGTAGCAGCAGTAACCGAGCTAACAACTGCGCCAGGAACTTGTTGTCTTATACAGCTGCGCCATATTCTGCCCGTTTACATATCTCCGTATTTGAATACGCATGCCTATGTCAGTTTCTCTGGCGCTTCAGTGTACGAGGGTTGGAACTTTAATAGTGGAAACTATTTATTTACATTCGTGCAAAATACATACGCGTTTCAAAGTTTTACTGACCTTCAGAGTGGTCACCAGCATTGTGTACAACCCGTTGCCAGCGATGTGGAAGTCATAGGATACTCTTGATGTTGACTGTTCGAGCGGCGCGGTCTATTGCCCAACGAATTTGCAGCAGTTCTGAAGTGAATGCTGAAGTGTTTCCATGTTTAGAAATCGAGTTGAACTCACGAGGGCTCAAGTCAGAGGAGTGCAGTAGGTAGAATAGCACTTAGCAGCGCCATCAGTCAAAGAAATCAGTAACAAGTTTCCTTTAATTTACGTCTATTGTCACAAACGTTTTGTTAACAGATTACCAGTTTCGGTCTTTGATGGCCATCATCAGATCTGTTTCATAAAAACTAAGGCCTAATGTACTGCCACTATGGCTGCAGTACATTAGGACTTTGTTTTTAAGAAACAGATCTGATGATGACCATTAAAGACCGAAACCGGTAATCTGTTAACAAAAAGTTTGTGACCATAGACGTAAATTAAAGGAAAATTATTACATATACGGGTCACTGTTTTTTTCGCGACGATGTCGCAGCTTATGAAATCAGTAACAGCTTGCACTGTACGTGCTTGAGCATTGTCCTGCAAAATGATGGTCTGGTCCTGCAGAAAGTGTCGTCACTTCTGTCTCCAAGCTGGTCGTACGTTCTGTTCCAAAAATTAACAGCACAAAGACAGAAGTGATGACACTTCCTGCAGGACCCGACCATCATTTTGCAGGACAATGCTCAAACACGTTGAAACACGTGCACTTCATTCACCATTCAGTGATCGTATTTCATATTTCTAATCCCAGCATTCTGGTGCTCGGTAAAGTAATAATTCAGGTAATATTAATAATTTTTATGGGCTGCCTGATTTATTTGACGATTTTTATGGCTTGTCTCACCCTGTGAGAGGAGCTTGGCGCTAGAAATTTTCTTTATTTATGGGCGAGGGCAGCAGTCTTCCTAGCAGCCATGATGGCTTCCCGTTTCCCATCCCTTTTCCGATCGCCAGGGTAGCGCGTGGTGTCGTTTGAACATTCAGCAGTGGCCAAAGTTTCTCCTGTTCTCAGTTCCCCAACCTGCGTTACCAACCTTCTAAACGCTATTTCTGCTCAATTTTAACATCGCGAGGTCGGCTCCCTGTGAAATTCCGGCCCTATGATTGGCCAGTTCAGGTGCGCGCCTGTTTTTCGCTGGCGGGCGCCAACCGCCCTCGACGGATGGGTGGTGGACAAAGGGGCAGTAGGGCAGTTCTAGTGTGACCGTGCCGGAGACCGGAAGTGCCGTTTTCAGGAGGTGAGGTTCGGTAAGCATGAGCGCCGACGTGCACTGTAGATTCGCGCCCTGCGGCCCAGGGAGAACCTGATAGGTCATTGTGTTAGTTTCGCATGTTGCGGGTTTTATTCCTTCAGTACGGGGGGCTACCTAGCGATTCACGCACAATAGCATCTTTCTTGGTCTTTGGCTGTTTCATAGTGGTGGTCGTTGCACGCCTGCAACCCCTTCCTTTACTAAATGGGATTCTATTTGATAATACGGCGATCGTTACTAAAATTCCTTTCCTCCTGCTATCGTGGCTGGTTATGAACGTACGTTGGGAAAGGCTGCTGAACTCGAATCCTTCTTCCCCCCACCCCCATTTGGTTGAATTATTGTTCGATTCTCAACTGTTTAATAAATGAGTCCGTCAATCTTACATTCCCTCTCTTTTCTTACGTGAACTCACCCCCAGTATAACAGAATAACGCAGAACTATAACGGCTGCTACAAGGTCGTGCAGGTCTCGCGCCACTAACGGTAGTATAAAGATTCAATGTCGCGCGCCTGGCACGACCATTGCACGCATGGCACCGATAACAGTAGTAATCATGTTCAACTATTCCCCATTGATAAACTGGGAAGTGTCCACGGCTCAGTGTGAGTACATGAGCATTAAATGCACTTGATGTGGTGGAAGTAGTGGCCTCTGTTTTTACCTTGCTGAGACAAAAAAATATCAAAAATCACAGCCCCTACAGGAAGGAATAATAACCTGTAAAATAAAACGAGCCACCTCTTTTAACGTACAGTGCAAGCTGCTACTGATTTGTTTGACTGATGGGGCTGCTAAGTGCTGTACCACCTATTGCACTCCCCTCGTGAGTTCAACTCGATTTCTAAACTGAAGGAAACTCTGCACGGCATTCAGACCTGCTACAAATCTGTCTGGCAACAGACCGCGCCGCTCAAACTGTCAACACAACTGGCACTGCTGAGAGTATCATACGACTTCCACATCTCTGGCAACGGGGTATGCACAATGCTGGTGACTACTCTGAAGGTGAGTAAAACTTTGAAATACGTATCTATTTTGTACGAGCTGTAAACAAATAGCTGCCATTATTAAAGTTCCAACCCTCGTAATTTAGAAAGGTAACGAGACGACATTTCGCCATCCAGTGACGAAGTCTGTTGTAGTGACGTGGAGGCTGCTTCACGGCGTTTTGTCAGCCGGCGGGCTCCGTGGGGAAGCAGTGTGTGGTGTGAGAGCAGACGAGATAGGGGCCAGGTGGAGGCCGCCGGCCGGCGCGCCCCGCCACCTGGAAGCCTTCCAGGGCGCGGCTGGCGGCCCGGCCGCCGTTCATCTGCCCCTCCACCCCCACCAGGGTGGCGAACTTGCCGTCTCGGGAGAACAGCGTAGAGGTTGCTGCCTGCTGCCGAACGGCAAGGCTGGTGCAACAGCTGCGGCGTCGCCACAAGCGGGACAACGTGCTGGAGACGCTGAGCTCCTGCGGGTCAAGCGTCAAACCCTTTTATAGACCACTGGAATTTCGCCATTGATAGTGCTACTCTAACGACGTCGTCTGAAACTCTCCCTTCTGCAATCGAATTCAAATTTTTTTGCTCTGCCAAGAACTCTGACAGGGCAAAGTGTTCGCAAGATGGAGTAAAGATATGGATGTCATTTATATCTGTTGGTTCTAAAGGCTAGTTGAATATTTGTAGCTAAATAGTGCATTAATTTTGTGGAAGGTTCTACCAACGTTTACTGTTGATTTACATTTGGAGTAGAACGTTGTAATTATGAAGGGATCAAAGTGTTTTGTATTGGCTATGTAGAGACATTTGTTGAGCTACTTTTGAACTGCTGGTTTCTCTAACGGCTGATAATCTATTAATAACTGAACTGAAAAATGCTAGTGTATGCGACACTGGATGACGGGAATTGGCCTTCATAATGTTGTCAGAAGTGGTATTCTTTCAATGGATAAAAAGTGAGTGGTGATTATTATTTTAGTCAATTGCGGGGTCGAGATAGTTATTGGGATTGTCTTTCGCCAATTCCATAGTGAAATTAATTTTAGCGTGTATTCGATACCAGCGTAGCTGCCATCTACCAACACGAGGCTACCATCTACATACCTACAATGTATATAATCTAGTAAGAGTAGGCCAATTTGTGTTAAAGAATTTCTGTTCAGGAGAATTTAGGAAGAGAAATTTTCAGTTTTTCGCAGGTACTTGACAGCGGCGATAAATGCCGAAACAGTGTGTCGTTAACAAAGATTAAATATTATAACAGGTATTCTGGTGCATCTTTCTAATAATAATAATGCCATTAACTTGCATAGATAATCCTTCTGGCTCAAACAAAACTCCTCCCGAAGAGGCCATGAAGGCCCAAAGGTACCGATCGGGCGCCGTGCCATCCTTAGACCACAGGCTTCACTGGATGCGGATAAGGAGGGGCATGTGGTCAGCACACCGCTCTCCCGCACATATGTCAGTTTCCGAGACCAGCTCTCCCTAAAGAGCAAAAAGAATATTTGCCTCTGCAGTCTGGGAACAAACGTTAAGAACTTGAAAAAGCACGTGTTGCCCTACAATGGTAATGTCTTGTCTTGTTCACCATTGTATTCAGGCGGAATTTTACTTTTTTGGGTCCCACGTTGACCAGCAGTTGTACAGTCGTGCACTGTCCACCCGAAATTGGGCGGCAGTCACTTAGTAGCCACTTTCGTTAGCTCTGCAATGAGAGCCAATTCTGCTGTGGTACTTGTCGCGGGTAGTATGATGGCGAACGTTAAATAGTATTCATACTCTATTTTCAAACATTCCTGTTAGGTGGTTACTTGAATGTTTCCCTGCGAGGCAGACACTGCTCCAGGGGGACAGTGCGGATGACACAAGCATTTTTATCTGAACAGGCAGCAACACTGTAAACTACATATCGGCTCATCGGAATCCTTTCTCTGCCGTTGATCTATGGCGCAATTTTTGCAGCACATCCCAAGAGCCGGCCGGAGCGGCCGTGCGGTTCTAGACGCTACACTCTGGAACCGCGAGACCACTACGGTCGCAGGTTCGAATCCTGCCTCGGGCATGGATGTGTGCGATGTCCTTAGGTTAGTTAGGTTTAAGTAGTTCTAAGTTCTAGGAGACTGATGACCTCAGAAGTTGAGACCCATAGTGCTCAGAGCTATTTGAAACAGATCCCAAGATAGCTTGGTAGGCGAATCCGCATACATTTCTTGAAGGGACATCAAAACTGCACCGTGCAACGTTTTAAAGATGTTATCAGGTCAAGAAATCGTTTCCCTGCCGTTGATATGTCGCGCAATGTTAGTAAGAGATCCTAAGAAAGCTTGCTAGATGAGTCCATGAACGAATAGAAAAGATGGAAGAGTCAGTGGTGACAAGGGAATGGTTTTACTATAGAAATAAGGGTTTCGTTGGCGGTTACAGGCATGGTAAGTCGGTAGAGCTGCATGGACAACCACAGTTTACAGTATTCATGTTTGGCAGAGGCAGACTACCGACAGCACCTAACCCCCCTTCTGAAATTGTCACCCCCAGCGACCCCAGCGGATTCAGTGACCTTTGGCGAACTAAGAGGGAACCACACGAAAGTAACATTTATGAAAGGGTGTGGGTAATCATACATGGGTCTTGGAGGAAATCGACATCAAACGTCATCCAGTAGGATGTAACGTTTATGGCTGTTTATGCTATTGGGTAACACGTTATATAGAGAGGTTCCATGCCCTCTTTCGTATGTCGCTTCTCATTTCCATCAACTTTACTAATATTTTATGTTATTGCATGGCGTTATTAGGAAAAATAAGGTTATTGTAATGAAAGTATTTGTATTGAGGGTTCAAAATACTTTTCACTTGATTCCTATGCATGTTGGGTTACTTCCCTGTGTGGTCTGTGCGAGGCGAGCACTGGTGGACACGGCACACTGCTTTTCCGATTGGGGGCTGCACTTCTGCGAATACTGAGAGGGTCGAACATCAGTGGGTTTAAGCGCCTGGCGGGACGACTGACGTCGGTCGGGTTTCGCCTATTGTATGCAGGGCGAAATGACCTGCGAGACGTCTGAGTGTAGCCGCAGTTTATGTGTTTACCGTTCTGGCGCGTCCAGAACGAAGACTGCTGGCACCGACTGAGCGCATTGTCCTCATGACTCTGAGAATATTTGTGGGCCGTGCCCTGCTGGGCGCGACTGCCTGGCGCCGTGTGGTCGGTGGTCTAAGCATTGCGTTTTCGTAGCCGGTCAAATGGCAAGTTCAGTGCCCTCAGCTGAATATCAGAGGCATGACTGGTAACTTAAACTGAGGCTAGTTGACGTCGTAAAGCCCTGCTTGAATCTGAAGGGAACGGTCGCTATTGGGGCGAATGATGTTGGGGACAGTGTGGGGGAATTTTCGAATCAGCACTGAATGCTGATTCACGGTTTCCGAGGATGGTAGGGAGTTGAGCAATGTTGGCTACACTCTTGCGTAATGTGGGCGCAGGTGGATTCGGGATATGATCTTCGTCGGAGTCGGTCGGTCTTGCGACGTAGTCGCACTTTTTAGGCGGAACTTAGTTCTCGGACAGCCTTCGAAGCCAGGGGTTGAAACGGAGTTGCTGCACAGCAGAAGTCTGCGCCTACATCATTAGAACTCTGCCTACTGACGACGTGCTGCAGAATTCAGGTCTGGTACATTATTTTGAAGCTTCGGCATTGTAGGACCTATGATTTGTATACTGAATCCCTCAGCAGCGCACGAGCTCACTTTGCTATAAGTCCACCTTGCTTTATTCTCCATATGATCCCATTTGATTTCTCGCTACTAATCGCGATTCTGCAATGTAGTCGGGTGAGTAATATTTCATTTATTAGCACCTCCAGTTATTATCGTCAATTTATTGCATCACAGAGAGCAGGAACCCCTTGATCTCGAACCAAATCTTAGTTCAGTATACCCTACTCTTTAGGCTGCTGTTTGTATCGATAATCATTTGCCTTTACGTTCTAATGTATGATAAATCTCACTGTAATAGTTAATCCTCATATCATTTCGTAAATATCTGCAGAATCCCATTTCCTTTTGTTTATTATGATAAAGGTTTTTTTCTTTCTCTGAGTACATTAAGATTTTTATTAAATTATTGTGAGTGTGCAGTCCTCATTTTACCAACTAGCAGGGTCCACAATCATTTCCTTTCGTTACCGTTGTGCCCTTAATGAATTAGATGTTAGGTAAGAAGAGGGCCGAGTGCATGTCTCGTTGTCATGCAAAATTCGTCAGAATTACAGAGGTACAAACTCTTCTCCACCCTACCACCTCGCATAATACGGCGACCCTTGCCTCGGTTCTTTCCTGCGATGCTGAGACGCTGTTAGGACTTGATCGATAACATTTTCTGATTAAAGAAAACACCGTAATTAATTTTCTTTGCTGTAATTATATTTGGCGGCAGCTATATTTTTCGGCGCTTGTAATAGCCATCGATTTTGTTAATTTATTTAGTAGTTTCATATTGTTTTGTTTTGTGTGTGTTGGTTGATGTGTGTGGTTTCTGTACCACATTTCATTCCGTTGAAACTGACAGCGTTGCTTCAGCGTTGAAAGTATTTTGGAGGGGTTCTCATACCGACATTTGCAGGTTAAAATTTTTGTATTAGTAGGAGGAGCAGTGCAAATTTTGTGTCATATACGTGATTACTCTGCTATTCACTAAAAAGTGCCTGGCAGAGGGTTCAATGAACCACCTTCAGGCTGTCTCTCTACCGTTCCACTCTCGAACGGCACGCAGGAGAAACGAGCACTTACATTTTTCTGTGCAATCCCTGATTTCTCTTATTTTATCGTGATGATCGTTTCTCCGTATCTAGGTGGGTGCCAACAGAATGTTTTCGCAATCGGAGGAGAAAACTGGTGATTGAAATTTCATGAGAAGATTCCGTCGCAACGACAAACGCATTTGTTTTAATGATTGCCACTCCAATTCACGTATCGTGTCTGTGACACTATCTCCCCTATCTCGCGATAATACAAAACGAGCTGTCCTTCTCTGTACTTTTTCGATGTCATCCGTCAGTCCCACCTAATGCGGATCCCACACTGCACAGCAATACTCAAGAAGAGGGCGGACAAGCGTGGTGTAAGCAGTCTCTTTAGTAGACCTGTTGCACCTTCGAAGTGTTCTGCCAACGAATCGCAGAGTTTGGTTTGCTCTATCCACAATATTATCTACGTGATCGTTCCAATGTAGGTTATTTGTAATTGTAATCCCGAAGTATTTAGTTGGATTTACAGCCTTCAGATTTGTGTGACATAGCGTAATCGAAATTTAGCTGATTTCTTTTAATACTCATGTAAATAACTTCACACTTTTCCTTGTTCAGGGTCAATTGTCACTTTTCACACCATATAGATATCTTATCTAAATAATTTTGTAAGTAGTTTTGATCATCTGATGACTTAACAGGTCGGTAAATGACAGCATCATCTGCAAACAATCTAAGACGGCTACTCAGATCGTCTCCTATGTCGTTAACATAGATCAGGAACAATAGAGGGCCTATAACATTTCCTTGGAGAACGCCGGATATTACTTCTGTTTTACTCCATGACTTTCCGTCTATTACTACGAACTGTGACCTTTTTCACAGGAAATCACGAATCCAGTCGCACAACTGAGGCGATACTCCGTAGGCACGCAGTTTCGTTAGAAGTCGCTTGTGAGGAACGGTGTCGAAAGCCTTCTGGAAATCTAAAAATATGGAATCAATTTGTCATCCCCTGTCGACAGCACTTATTACTTCATGAGCATAAATAGCTAGTTGTGTTTCACAAGAACGATATTTTCTGAAACCGTGCTATGTGTCAATAAATCTTTTTCTTCGAGGTACTTCATAATGTTCGAATCTAGTATACGTTCCAAAACCCTACTTCAAATCGAAGTTAGTGATACAGGCATGTAGTTCAGCGGATTACTCCTACTTCCCATTTTGGATATTGGTGTGACTTGAGCAATTTTCCTGTCTTTAGGTACGTATCTTTCTGTGAGCGAGTGGTTGTATATAATTGCTAAATACGGAGCTATTTTATCAGCGTACTGTGAGAGGAACCTGCCTGGTATACAATCAGGACCGGAGGCCTGGCCTTTATTAAGTGATTTAAGCTGTTTCGTTACTCCGTGGATATCTACTTCTATGTTTCTCATCTTGGCAGTTGTTCTTGATTGGAATTCAGGAATATTTACTTCGTCTTCTTTGGTGAGGGAGTTTCCGAAAACCGTGTTTAATAACTCTACTTTAGTGGCACTGTCATCGGTGACTTCACCGTTGTTATCGCGCAGTGAATGTATTGATGCGTCTTGCCACTGGTGAGCTTTATGTATGACCAGAATCTCTTTGGGTTTTCTGCCAGATTTCGAGACAGAATTTCGTTGTGGAAATTATTAGAAGCATTTCGCATTGAAATGTCAAGTGTTATATGGGGTTTCCGCTGTTATATTTTTGTGGCTGTTGATGTTCCATGAATGAATGGTCACTCGTAGCAGGGCGCGACTGTTGTCGAACTCATATCAGATAAATAGACTGCACACAGTGGACACGGTGGAGCAGGATCATGGTAGTTACAGGCTCGAGTCAGATGAAGAAATGTTGAGTTTTCGTACGGGATGGGAGGTGTGGAACACAGACGATAGACGCGAATCGGATGCAGACCGAGACCAGGAGGATATGAGCGGTGAAATCAATAAGAAAGAAGAGGTAGAAGTGAATAGGCATGTGGAGGATCTTGTTTATATAAATAAGACCACAGATGAGAACACACCGAGGAAAATTTGGCCCCCACAGCAAAACAGTGCTCAACTGACTAAAGTAACGTCTCCAACTGGTGAAGACGGGCCTCGCCATCCTAAGGATTAATTATTAGAGATTTTGGGGGTGGAAAAGGACCTATTGCAGGACCTAGAAAAGAGAATGGATGAAGTAGAGAATACGGTACTTGCGATTGTGGACCAAGTCAAGAGTGAAATAACGGTGGTTGGTAAGACGAGGCGAAAAAAAGGGAGGTCGATACCGAGAAGGATGCAGAGTTTGCAAGGGTAGAAGCAGTTGGCGCCAATAAATTGACGAAAATGGCAAATAACCGCGCAAGAATCGCTAGGCGAGTTGGACACGTCAGTGCGGTAGGAATTGATGCGATAAAAGCGCAGGGGGAGGAGGCACTTGCGAGTACGAAGAATGGAAAGCGTTGAAAAACGCATTGCTGGTACCACGCAAAGATGCGAAAGCGTAGAAGGACGTGCAGCACGCGTGGAACGCCGAGTACACATTGGTACACCGCGTCCAGAGGCGACCGCCGGCGGACGTGCAAGTGTGGCGCACCGGCTCGGCTCCAGCTAGTGGACTGCCAGGCGCGCACGGCAGACCAGAGAGCGAACGGACGCAAAACGACAGCCCGAGCGGAACAGCTATCGCCCATTATGGTGCATAACTATGTGGTCGCAGCAGTCGCCAGGAGATGTCAGCTCGCGTCGAACAGACGGGGGCGTTTGATACTAGAAGCAATAGAAATGTGCAAGGGGACCAGAGTTCGATTACAATCATTTTTTATCGGTCCTCAAATTCCAAAATTTCCGGGAAAATGGACGCTCACTTCACCCAAAAATTTGGCTGTCACAATTTTCTAATACACTACCAATATCTTGGCCATTGAAAGCAAATTTAGAATTTACTTGCGGGCACATCGAGGACGAGGCAGCTGAGAAAATTCGCGTTGTTGCGGGTACATGCCGAAGGTACCAAGAATTCACCGACGCGTTTCTCGGAACGTATTGGTGGCGCGAAATGCAAGTCCTAATAAAACAAAGTATCATTTTGTGTCCAGACCTGGAAGCGTCAGGATACAAGGGCCCCACGAAACTCTTTGAGGCTTTGATTAAAGAGAATCAGTTTCTTGATGTGCCACATAGTGATGGTGAAATAATTGAGTACTGTTTCGCGACACTGCTAAGCAACTATAAGCAAACGCTTGTAGGAAAGTGTGGATCGAATACTGAAACATTCAAAACCCTTCTGCGCGAGTTGGAGTTAATTTTTGAAAAAGAAGCAGCGCATGATGGAAGGATAGGTCAATATAACCATTACAACGGTGACTTCTGTAGAGCACCGCCCAATAACAACAACAACGACAGGAGGAATGAGCGTGATGGAACGTCAGTGAGGCAGGGCTATGGGAGACAAAATTCAGGACGGCAGAGTAACTTGCAGAGACAATGAAAGGGTACAGTACTGCCCGACATAGAAAAGATGTTAACAACATACTTTGTTGTTCTTGTCAGAACAGCGTTTTTTGTAGAATAAAACTATTGTATTTAATTCACCGAAGCCGGATACCGATGTAGGAAAGGAGGGCAATTTCTATGTTTAATTATTCAGATGTGCACTTCCTTAAAATAGATCCCTGAATCCAGTTTGGTAATGTTCGTGAACTGAATTAATGGCTGGTCGTCTGCTGACCACAGATAGTGAAGGTAGATTCTATAACCATCTTTGAGACGATTCTCTGGTCACCTTTGGCCGAACCAAAGAGAGGAAGTATACCACAGCACCACAGTGCCTGGAATGTGGCTGACCAATGCGGTGGCAAGGTCCTCCCCCACTTCAGTGGAAGTGCGGGATGACTTGATGAACGGCCATTTTTCAGCACTCTGTCGCTGGTTTCTGAGGTGTGAACACGTGCTCTATGTGTGCTCCAGAAAAACAAATTTAAATGAAAATGGTATGCGTGTGGAATATTTAGGAGTAAATGAAATAATAACTTCTCTTTTCAGAAACTTTTGGTGGGAGGCTCATATAAAATGTTCAGAGAAAGATAGGCAGGTATAAAAAAATTCGTGGGGAACATAGGATTCTTCGGAAGAGACGAAAAAACCACGTGTTGCAATTATAAGACGAAATACTAGCGTGTGGTAGTATTAATATGAAATACTTGCTGTGTGTAAATCTAAGTTGAAAATAATTAAGATTTCCGTGTGCAAAACTTGAATTAGAGACAAGCACTTCCACGTGGTGAATACAGTGTGACTCTCAATCTGACTATGACACAATAAAAAGAATTAGAAGTGCTTGCCCTAGCATTCAGTTGAGAATCCGTGTGTGAGATAAATAAGATACCAAAACTTACATTGTGAAATACTTTCGTGTGACGCCAGCTTGATATTCAGATACTCTGAGAGTGAATTAAGGTGAGTCAGCCATCTACTCGGTAACTCCATGTGGGTTGCATTGCACAGGGAGATGTGCAAAAATACTGTAGAGTTTGTGGGAGGAAAATTATTACATGGGTCAGTGACGTGTGAAGCTGGGATGACTATTGTTTGATGTGGGAAAGCAGAACGAGTAGAAAACCAAACATTTTTTTTTAGAGATGTGTTTTATACTGTCAGGGTGACATATTATGTGAATTTAATCTGTGTGATTTACATGAGACAGTAGCGAAATTAGTGGGTCAAGCATGATTTTTCCTAGTACAGCACGAAATTCAGTAAATTCGTTATGTTGCTAATGAATGAGATTACAAAAGTGTGGGAGAGAATGAAGTAGCAAAAGATTCCTTGCCAATCCACAAGGTGCACAGTAGCAATAGACAGAAACATTACGAGACCATAGAATAGTAAAATGCTTATGTTATATCATGCCCATTGGGTGGAGAATCACTTGTTTAACTGTTATGTTTAAGTGCAATGCTAGGAATTTTTCAACATTAGCGTGAAAGAATTTATTGTAATAAAAGAGGAGCAATGTGAGACAAATAGTGCTCTTGATTATTGAGTTGTGGGTAGCCATTTTGTTGAGGTATTTTACCATAACCTCCATTTTCTTGCTGGGATGTCTAAGCTTTTGATAAAATATATACCACACGAAGGAAATGTGGCCTTGTTAGGATGGAGTGAGTCCATCAGAAATGTGCAATAGCTATTAGTCAGATGCGTTATCGATTCCGTTGCATTAAGAAGTAAGGGCGAGCATAAATTATAGCTCAACTGATAAACACAAGGGCTCATATTTCAAGCATAGTTGCAGTGGGTATGAGAAATCATGAAAATATTTATTATGTAAGAATAATAATTGCACTCGCTTGGCAGGCCAGTCATCTAGTAGGCCCTCGTACTAGATGCCACAGAATTGGGTGGGAACCTCCCAACAACACGATACGAGATGGAGACATTCAGATGAACAGCGGGATGAGTCGATCGAAATACGTGGTCCTAACCCGAGTTCCAATCACCGAAACAGAAATAGAGGGCGAGATTGGATTCGGCTCGTGGAAATTCCGCACAAATAGTTGGACAGAGCAGTGTATGTGTGTCAAAACATAAGGAGCGCGAGAACGTAATTTTTTGTATAGGACAGAAAGTGTTGGTGAAATCTTTTCGGCTTTCGAATAAACAAAAAGATAAATGCCAAAAGTTTTTCTCAGTGTAAAATGGGTCGTACAGGGTTAAAAAAATCGCCCACCAGAACACGTACGAACTGCTGACACTGAAGGGCAAGAAATCCATTGGTATTCACCACATATCCCGCATCAAGCCGTTGGTGGAGTAAGTCTTGTGTGTGAAACAAAAAGGGAAACATTTGTAAAATAAACTGGGTTAGAAAACGCCTTCTGTTGTGTACAGATTAGATATTAAGTGTGGTAATTTTATTTTATTTATATTCTTTAACACGTACATGTGTAAGTTGTAGGGGCCACGAAGCGAGATATAATCTTGCGCGATATTGGTTAACTCTGAAATCGAAGTGTCGGTCTAACTCACTTTTCCGGACTTTCCGTTGTATGGGGGAGCCACCACTCTTCGGAGTCAATGGTAACACAGACTCCATCTTCATGTGTGTTTTGTCTTTACATCTTACGTATCACTGTGTCTTTGTTGAGGAAGACTTACTGGATGCATATCGACAGTGTTTGTTTTCGCGATATTTGTCACTGACGTTATGGGCACATAATTGCAGTGTTGCACCTATTTTCAGTGAGGTTTCTTTTTCGTTGGCATGTTGGGCACACCACAGCGCGTTGCACCATACTCTTAGGGTTTGGAGGTGGATATACACAGGTGGCCATTGTGCCCGCCCATGCCGCTTCTGCTGGGCGTAACCTTTCTGGAGTGTGGCGAGTTTCTACTACGATGGTACGTCACGTCCCTGAACGTGTACGGTCGTCGGGATTTATCGTATGAGCGGTGGAATGCAAAAGGTATGGGATTCCGCAACAGGTCTGGTAATTGGTGTCTTGGTGTCAGACCTAGCACACACGAGAAGTACGAAAGGATGACATTTAGAAGAACTTGCTTACAGAGGTAGAGTCTTTGCATTGCGACTTGCGGAGTATGCCGTGTTTTTTTGTGTAAATTTTCCACCGTAAGTTTCAGTATACCCAGGTCCATCTGAGATGAGCAGCGACCGACTCAGCGTATCGGCCATGCCAGAGACAGCACCATTCATTGAGTTGTTTCAGCGGGGCTGGACAGGGACCTATGTATGGTAAATGGGTGTAGCCGATAAGTTACATATACTATTTTTATTAGTTTCCATTACTAAGGCAATTGCAGCTAATTTTATCTCATCTAATATGTGCTCATTGTGTTTATGTGTGGCAGCTATGTCTTCAGTTTTGCGGATCCATCGAGGCATCTGAGACGGCGAGGGATGTGCATTGGCGCCTGTAGATAGAATAGTTAGTGAATTTAAATTGCCATCCATAGTTGTTAGCATGCTCCAGTAATGGATAGACTATAGATTGGATTACATATAGTAGTTTAGCGTTATGGGCAGCTTTATTTAGCTTTTCTTTATCTTAATGAATCAATAATTACACACACACAAGTACTAACAATGGACTCATAGGTTAAGTCACAATTGTTACAATTAATATTAATTATAAAGTCACTCATCAGGGTATAAGACTTTTTATATTTAGTGTAACAGTTTTATTCATGTAAATATTCATTTCTATTAATTTTTTTATTGAATGTACCATATATTATTTGAGACGATTGTAAGGAATTCTTGATGCTGAATTTGTAAAAAGTTTTGGTGAGGCACACCTTATAAAAGAATTTAAGTGTTGTGTAGGTACTGGGAACAGCGGATAACTGCTGGACGAAAAGTGACGCTACAGGGTGGTCGGTGTGGAATAAATGGGCCTGAGCAATAGGGAGAAGCCTGAGGGAGGCAGCTGTCAGTCACGACACATCCCCCCCCCCCCCCCGTCCACCCGAGGCTCAGAGGCACGTGCAACGTACCTGCTCAGCGCAGTGAAAGTAGGCGGCGGCTCACCTGGTGGGCAGTTCTGGGTCAGCTGAGGGTGGACACAGTCCTCCGAATCCCACCGGGACGGGCGAACCCATTAGCGGTTGGCCAGGGAGACAGCACAGCGCCGCTCAGCAGTGATGCAGAAACGAGGATTCCACTGCAGAAGAGGTGCCGGACGACGAAGGCATAATGTAGTAATGGTGGCTCTAAGCATTGGCGAGAAGAGCTCTTGAGCCGCAGTTATGATGGACGCTGTTTACAGTTCCCGCACAAGTTCGCATATCTCACTACAATAGGCTGGACTGCATGCCCAAAGCATTTCCATGCTGGGTATTGCTGGACTGCAGTTTGTCGTGCTTATCTCCTCTCCTACAGAGAGCAGTTCCGAGGAATTGGCCACGTTATCGATCTGCTATCCTTTTTTAAACCTCCGTCAGATGACTCCACGAGTGTTGGAGTCGCTCTGAGAGTAATATCCTGCACTGCAATTTTTCGGTCTAGATAGGTACTGTCTCAGACAGCCAAATACCTTTCCTATGGATCTGTCCCGAATCTTGCAGTCCTCAATGACAATCAGAGCCTGTACATGTGCTTGCCATCATACCGCACAGTACTGCAAATCAACAATAGGCTCTCCTACCACCCCACGAGCTTCCTATCGACTGACAACGCCTGCCAGCCGCTGTGGCCGAGCGGTTCTAGACGTTTCAGTCTGGAACCGCGCGAGTGCTACGATCGCAGGTTTGAATCCTGCCTCGGGCATGGAAGTGTAGGATGTCCTTCGGTTAGTTAGGTTTAAGTAGTTCTAAGATGTAGGGGACTGATGACCTCAGATGTTAAGTCCCATAGTGCTCAGAGCAATTTGAAACATTTGACGACGCCTCTGCAGAGAGGGAAGGATGATTGGAGATACTTCCAGATGCCATTTCCGCTCCTGGTTCCGAGAAACATTAGACTGGTGGCCCACACCGCTAGTCGCACTCCTCCTAGAAGGCACCCCTTTTCCACGCCAGAAACCACCACCCCACTCCACGGACGAGTGCGGCAATTTCCGTGTGTTGAGTGTCCGTGTGAAGGATGTTACGGTCAATTTCCTCTACTCGCTGAGAAAACTGCGTGAATACAGTAAAACTGTGCCACTAGTGAAAAAAATGTGTTTTTTGCCTCCAAATATTATTTCAGAGACTAGAAACTGGAAATACAATGTCAAATACTTGTATATTGTTTTGTTTTACAGCTTCCAGTCTTCATTTTTTTAAAATAAAAGTTCATGTTCAAGATATCCTTGTTTCTTATCACCATGTCGCCTTGTTACAAATTCATCTTTTCGATGCACTCTATGTTACATAATCTTCGATCACACAGGTATACGTACAAAATTTATGCCTTTTTTGTGTACACTGTATCTCTCTATCTCACTTACATTGATGCCTGTCAATTGTCACTGCATGTACATATTTCTTGTGTATATGCCAATAGTTCCAAAATGCTATACACAACAACATGCCACAGTTAAACGAGTTTTTTTTTCTGAGCAGGATATCTGATGTTACAGTTCTGGTTAGTGGTGAATGGACCATCAGTCAATCAATCACTGTGAAAAATTATCATCCTTTCTGTTCAAGGAAACGGTTTGAGTGTGGTTAAATGTTTGAACCATGAAGCACAGAATTATTGTTTGTTTTTTCGGCTTGATGCAGAAGTATGTGTGTGTTTGAGTTGGGCACCAGTAGCTAATACTTAAATGTTATCTTAATGAGAAGCGTGCAGATCCAACAGGTCTACATTTTATCGCAGCTTCGAACTTGGCCGTCTGGCATTTGTATGACTGTGCGAGTATGTCCATGCATGACAGTGGGTTCCGTGAGGGTGAATCTCTGTTGGCTGTGACTTTTTCGTCAAGGAGAGTAAGATATTTGCAAAGTCATACGAAAAATTCCACCTTTCATTTTATCATCAATTTCCAATTTAATCTGCCAAATTGATGTGACATTCTGTAAACTGTTTCGACAGATTCTTTTTCAGTGATTGTCACACTTTCTCTGTCAAGTGAGCCAACCACTACCAAAAATAATCTAAGGTGACTGGGGGGGGGGGGGTAATGAGACTTTCCATGCCCTCTTTTGCATGTCGCCTCTCATTTTCATCAAATTTTTTAATGTTTTATGTTATTGCATGGTTGTAACAGGCCAAATAAGGTTATTGTAATGTGAGTATTTGTAATGAGAGCTCAAAATATTTTTCACTTGATTCCTATGTATGTTGGTTACTCCCCTGCGTGACCTGTACGAGGCGAGCACTGAAGGACGCGGCACACTGTGTTTCCGGTTGGGGACTGCACTTCTGCGAATACTGAGAGGGTCGTACATCAATGGTCGAGTTTCGTCTATTTTATGCATGGCGAAACGACTTATGTGTTTACCGTTCTGGCGCGTCCAGAACGAAGACTGCTGGCACCGACTGAGTGCACTGTCCTCATGACTCTGAGAATACTTGCGGGCCGTGCCCTGCTGGGCGCGACTGCCTGGCGCCGTGTGGTCGGTGGTCTAGGCATGTCGTTTTCGTAGCCGGTCAAATGGCAAGTTCAGTGCCCTCAGCTGAATATCAGAGGCATGACTCGTAACTTAAACTGAGGCTAGTTGACGTCGTAAAGCCCTGCTTGAAATTGGAGGGAACGGTCGCTATTGGGGCGAATGATGTTGGGGACAGTGTGGGGGAATTTGGAATCAGCACTGAATGCTGATTCACGCCTTTTCGAGGATGGTAGGGAGTTGAGCAAAGTTGGGTTCGCTCTTGCGTTGTGCGGGTGCATGTGGATTCGGGATCTGATCTTCGTCGGAGTCGGGCGGTCTTGCGACATAGTCGCACTTTTTCGGTATAACTTAGAATTCTCGGATAGCCTTCGAAGCCAGGGTTTGAAACAGAGTTGCTGCACAGCAGGTCTGCGCCTACATCATTAGAACTCTGCCTACTGACGACGTGCTGCAGAATTCAGTTCTCGTACAGTATTTTGAAGCTTCGGCATTGTAGGACCTATGATTTGTATACTGAATCCCTCAGCAGCATGCGCGCTCGCTTTGCTACAAGTCCACCCATTTGAGCTCTCACTCCTAATCGCGATACTGCAATATAGCTAGGAGAGTAATATTTTATTTATTAGGACCTCCACTCATTATCGTCAATCTATTGGATGACAGAGATTAGGAACCCCTTGTTCTCGAGCCAACTCTTATTCTAATAATACATCAGTATACCCTATCCATTAAGCTACGGTTTGTGTCGATCATCATGTGTCTTTATGTTCTGATGTATAATAAATCTCATTGTAATATTTAATACGCATATCATTTCGTAGATATATGCAGAATCCCATTTCCTGTTGTTTATTGCGATAAAGTTGTTTTTCTTTCTCTGACTGGATTACGATTTTTATTAAATTATTGTGAGTGTGCACTCCTTATTTTACCAACTAGCAGGGACCACCATCATTTCCTTTAGTTACCGTTGTTCACATAATTAATTAGGTGGTAGGTAAGGAGGGGGTCGAAGGCATGTCTCGTTCTCATGCAAAATTCGTCAGAATTAATGAGGTACAAACTCTTCTCCACTCCACCACCTCGCAATACGGTGGTCCACGGCTAGCGCGTGTTGTTCACGTTGAGAGAGTGTCTTCGTGTCCCATTGGTTGATCGTAGCGTCGCCCCGTGTGATACAGCTGCCTTTCTTGGCGTCTCATTGGCCAGAATTAAAAGACAGAGACTCCGCTGTGTGACCTCCCAAGCTGAAAATCTAACATCAGGTCCTCACAATTGGTTTGATCTAAATGAATTGGAAGATTGTAGTTGCAGGATTTTTCACGTATATATATTTTCCACTGAATCTTTCGCATTTTACTATATCTACAGTATTTTGAGTTTCCACATTAACAAAGCTGAAACTATATTGTTCGCACCTATTTTATACAAAAATACTTCCGATCACATCAGAGACAAACTTACGACTGTCACACTCTGTGGACATAACAACATCCCAAAGGGTTTACAGTTTTTCTTAACAAATTAATTCGTACTAATTTTCGTTACAGTATTAATTTTAATTATTATTTCATAAATTAATTCAGAAACAAACATAGTAAACAGTACAGGATTGCGTAATTAATAATGGAAGTTTTATTTCTGCAAAAAACTCGTTATTTCAAATGATTCTATAAAACTAATTTTAATTTTATATTCAGGACTAGTACTCATCGATTATATCATCGAAACTAAAATATTTTATAAAGTAATTTCTTTTCATAAATTTTAGCTTGAAATATAACATACTGTGTATAAAATGTATGAAACTTTCCAGAAAAGCAACTGAGTAATATTAGCCTGTCCAAATTTCGAATAATAATACTGGTATCGACAACTACAGTTTGAAGGAAAGTAACGCTAGAGGAGGACGTCCCGTAACTTGTGCAACTTTACAGTGAGGTTGGTGGCAGCAGTAGCTGAGAATTGTCGTCTGTCATGTGCCAGTGTTCGTCACCTGAACAAAAGTGTGTTTACTCCACGGGGTGTAATTTTAATACTTTATGATACAATACTAAACTGAGTTCGGTACTTTCGCGGCTTGCGTTACTATCAAAAAATACCATGGAGCAATTTATGTGAAGCTATACACCGTCCACTCACGTAAATGTGACAACGGCTTATGTTCGACGTCAACTTGGAATAACCATTTACGGATGGCGGTTGGCAGCCCTAGCCGCAGTGCGAAAATGGACCGACTTATGTAATGTCCAAAGGGACACGATCATTGCGTTTCGGGCCAACGATGGAAGCATTTCCGGCACAGCTATATTTGTAACCTGCTCGGTGCCGCAGTGGTTAAAAATGCCGTGCATGGGGAAGTGGTGGTGCCAAGAATCGGTGCCGAGGCAAATGCGGGGCACTACGGGACGTAGACGACAGGGCTGAAGGACGGCTGCAGAGATGTGTACTGGCGAGTAGACGTACAGTTACTGTCGAGCAAACAGACCGCCCTCGTGGGCCAAGCGGCTATCGACAGTGTTTCCTCATCGCCAGTTCGGCGAACTTCCTGCGTATCGGCCACCGCAGCAGGCCGTCACTGTACCTGGATCACAATAACAAAGTGACTAGTGTTGCTGTCATAGCAACAGCCAATGAGACAACGTGACTAGTGTTGCTGTCATAGCAACAGCCAATGAGACAACGTGCTTCACCACGCCTCCCGATCACCCGCTGTTAAATCTCTGCTACTGCAGGTAGCGGCCACTTTAGCCAGTTGTAGACGACGCTCGCGGCAGGTAGCGGAAACGGTTGTGGACCGTTGCGTTGTGCGTTTCTCTGTGTGGCGAGTTTATTTTTCGCTGCAGGATGTCTGAAACTTGTAGTGTGGGTGCGGAGAAAAGTGCCTGCTAAACTGGAAGTTCAACGATCTGGCCCTGTTTTGCGTGGTCAGACACGTGAGTTTGTGGGCTCGGTGTGAGAATAATTCCAGAGGGAGAGAGACAATGGTGCAGCACTGTTACCTCTAACGACAGTAGTCGCAAGAACTGCAGGAGCTGTGAATATATATAAAAGTACTTTCGTCGAAGTTACTCAGGAGAAATACTGTGCGCAAAGGGAAGAGCTTTGTTCATCCAAATCGAATGATCCAGGTAAAAACTCAAGGACAGAACCACACATAAAATACTTAAACTCTGTCAAGAAGATGCTGTTCGTCGCCATATATGCGAATATTACGAGAGAAAAGATCGTTCAACTATAAATGAGCTGTGCGTTACTCTTTGCGAGGCAGAGTTATTCAGTGGCAGCAAGACGGCTTTGTTAACGATTGTCAGAGCCCTCGGTAAAAAAAAAGTAATTGACGGAAATATGTAATGGAGAGAGGTGACAGCGTACCATGGCGTTGTCGATTTTTAAGAAATATTGTTAAAATGCCGTTTAAACACATTCTGTGGGTAGACGAAACCTGGATAAAGATCGGTCATTTCCTCAGAAAAGACTGGCCACATGAGATGTGTGGAAGTTCTGCTGTTTCCGTGAGAAAGGGCCGAAGAATTAGTCTTGCATACTGGAACTGCATCTGGTTTCGTATCTAACTGCTTCGTCGTTTACAAATCGAGGAAAACAAGTGACTACCATATGGAGATGAATCACGATGGTTTTCTGATGTGGTACATGGGACACTATTCTAAAACTTAAATCGTCTGTCTATCATTGTAATGGATAATGTACCCTAATGTTCAATTATTAAAGACAAATGGCCAACGATGGCAGCGAAAAAGGCCGACATTTTTGAATGATTGGAACGCGACTGTGTGAAAACAGAGGACGTTTTATGTAAGACATTCACAGACTATTAGAAGAAGCCATGGCGCAAATAACGCCAGAGGAGTAATGTTGAACTCCGCACAGAAACGGTTGCTAAAGAAGGGTGAGGATAAGAGTAGTGAGTGTAGAGAGTAATGTTGAAAATATTATCATATCCCTGGACAATTCCAGTTGATCGTCCACGGTCCAGAGCTCAGATAACGACCGAGGAAAAAAGTGATCCTGAAATAAGTGTCATTTACCCTTTGCCTTAATCTGTTTTTATTTTTGTGTTTATGTTTCGTATTTTTGACTGAATGATGTGTACATTTGCACAATAAACCTCATCGCATCATGATTTACTCCTCTGCCCAAATATGAAACTCCAGAAGAACAGTACAGGGATTAATAAGTACTCAAGCACTTTATATTATTTTAATATTGTTCGTAAATGTATTACCTTGAACGATACAGATCCATTTTGAAACCCCTTTCGTATTGATAACGGCAGCTGAACATGATTCATTCAGATTATTGTAAAGGATAGTGCGCTTCCTATTGCTTTTGTTGAGGTTTTCAAATAACAAGGAAACGGTATCATTTTATACGCAGGAGAGCGATTGTTAAGCCTCAAGGATATTACGATCTTCTGTAAAGTGAACTCAATAACGCACGTCAATAGGCGGCGCGAGAACAGTAAAGGCCGGTTCCCACTAGAGCGCGGCAACGCGGCGCGCGGAAACGGCAGCGGCAAGCATTTTCCGCGTTGACGCGGCGGCTTGCGGAATTGGCGTTCCCATCTGGAAGCGGCAGACGTTAGCGGTAGCCAATGACGGACAGCCACCGAGGTACGGGGCAGGACCCACTGAAACGCGCGGTGCGTTTGACTAACTATATGTTACACCTACATGAAGGAAAGACGAAGTTGGGTGAAGACATACCAATTTTTCATTTTCTGTAGAATCTACTCTTTCACATATTTCATTATACAAGTTTTCTCATTTCAACATAAAAAGATTTCATGACTACCGTTCATGATTGTTCACTATCTCCAAACACATTGAAACAATGTACGATAAAAGAGATTATTCAGATAGTTAAGCGAGACAAACATTTAAAATGTGACACGGTAGCAGGTACACGAAAACAGTAAGAACACAAAGGCTTGGTGGAAGGGATAAAAGTGGAAGCCACCTGATAGAATTTCCCACAGACCATAATGTAATCAGCGCCAGCACCTTGCTTAAGAATCACGAAAGAATGATATATATTTGGAACAGAGTTTTCGAAACTAGATTTTAAATTGGAAGGGATTTCCTGGTGCAGACGCAAACCTGACTGAAGACTCTCAGTAGCAAGAAAAGCGTTCTGAAAAAGAAAATTTGTTCACACCGAATATAAATTCTAATGGTTGGATACTATTTTACAAAGGTATTTGTGTGGAGTGCAGCCTTGTATGTAAGTGAAACGTGGACGATGAACAGTTCTGTCAAGAAGACAATGGACGCTTTCAAAACGTGGTGGTCAATAAGAATGCTGAAGATTAGACACGAGGGTCGTGTGACTAAAGAAGAGGTACGAAATTAAATAGAGGAGGAAGAGGAAATTACGGCACAACTTTGACAACAATAGGGGTTAGTTGACAGGACGTATTATGGGGCGTCAAAGAGTGAGGACAAAGGGGTTGGGTGATAGTATTCTGATAATAATCATCTGTTGAAATACTATTCTACTATTTTATCTGTTAATGTAAGCAGTGAATTTACTCTTCCATGCACTCCTCCACAAAATATTTAAACCAAAACTGAAATCAGCTGATCACCAAATCTTTCAACCACTGCCTGACAACTACTGGATTCACTTTCAACTTTCTATAACTATCACTGGCTAGCCACACACATACAGATATAAGGAGAACAGAAATAAACAAACATTAGTTTTCAGCATATAATTCTGCAGGTTGGCAACATGTACATAAACAAATCAGACAGGAAGGGACATGAGGTGAACACACTGTAGTTACAACTTCAAATCACAGTTTTCGGTGAAACGTCTTCTGCTAGTGACAGAAGAAAAAAGAGCGAACATGAAAATGTGCTTATGTTCCATAATCTAAGTTTTAGTTCAACGTCCAGCATGTGACCAGGTGAGGGGAAACGTATATGTCCGCCAAAAACTCTATTCACTGTAAGTAGTCAGTCATTCACGTAAAAAAAGATGTGAACTGTTTTATAATCTGCAAGTATCACATATCAAAACAAAACTGAATCATTCTAGATTCCACCGAAGATGCCTTAAAGTAAAAGGCGAAATGCGTCTTGAATCAGTAAAGTACACTGGATAAAGAAAAAAGAAAGGAAATAATCAATAGCTCTACATATTTAGTAAATTACATCTTATGACATACCAGAAAATTAGTTTCGGTTTAACTTCTCATTCGACATGCTATTAATGCCGTTTAAAAAAATTCATCTAACCCTTCTGAAAAACTGTAGTTACTTTCATATCTCTGTAGATAAACAGATTTAGGATATTTATCATGCGACGAAATACATGACTTTTCACAAGTTATCGTTTGCAAAAAAACACGTTTCGATTTCTTGAAACGTTTACGAAATTTGCGGTTGATACAACCACATGGTTTACGACGAGCAGGACGAAGTATCGGTCGCGTCGCGAGCGAGCCGCGGTCGGTCACGGCACAGCCCGTCCGCCGACATATCATTCAATATCTCGAGAACGGTGATAGCTATCGATCTGCTCTCAGCTTTAAAAACAATTTCGATATGTTGACTAAATTTCATACGCAATAATGTATAACCTAAAATGAACTGTACGCAAAGTCCACGCAATGCGTTTTCACCTCTGCACACTCATTAAAATTTCGTGTAAAGGTTTACGTAAATGCGATACAGCAAGTAACTACGACGAATAACGAAAAGAAATTCGGTCCTTTATCGAGAGAAGATATCAGGCTATAACATGCCCAAGAATCAAATTTTTCTACCGAATAGTTTTCTTGGAATCGGATGATATGTTTTTCGTAGCTGCCGCCGCGTCCGCGCTTCGGCGGAAGTTCGTGTGGCCCGGGGTGCCGTACCTGACGTCACGCTCAGCGCGTTCTGTGATTGGCGGCGCGCACCTGGGGCGCGTCACGCGGCAGCGGAAGCGGTTCGACATGGGCAAACCGCGACGCAGAGCCCGCCGCGCCGTGCCGCTGACGCCGTTTCCATGGCAACCACGCCGCTGACGCGCGGTTTTGACGCGCGGCAGCCCTAGTGGGAACCGGCCTTAAAGAACCGCACAGCTGTTGCTGCTGCAGCGCTACTGCGCGTGCACGTACCGGCGAAAAGACCACATCGCCCCCTCCCATGCTCACTTTGTTACTCTGATCGGACTACAGACGTCCACTGAGTGGTGACAGATGGCATTTTGAGATGAATGATGTTTTATGCCCTATCAGACAGATGGCAAACGCCCTGCAACAATCGTCGGAACGGTTCAGGTCAGAGAAGAGAGCGTTATTGTCTACATCTACATCTAAATACATACTCCGCAATCCACCACACGTTGCGTGGCGTAGGATACCTCGGACCACAACTAGCATCTTCTCTTCCTGTTTCACTCCCACACAGAACGAGGGAAAAATGACTGCCTACATGCCTCTGTACGAGCCCTAATCTCTCTTATCTTATCTTTGTGGTCTTTCCGCGAAATATGTTGGCGGCAGTAAAATTGTACTGCAGTCAGCCTCAAATGCTGGTTCTCTAAATTTCCTCAATAGCGATTCACGAAAAGAACGCCTCCTTTCCTCCAGAGACTCCCACCCGAGTTCCTGAAGCATTTCCGTAACACTCGCGTGATGATCAAACCTACCAGTAACAAATGTAGCAGCCCGGCTCTGAATTGCTTCTATGTCCTCCCTCAATCCGACCTGATAGGGATTCCAAACGCTCGAGCAGTACTCAAGAATAGGTCGTATTAGTGTTTTATAGGCGGTCTCCTTTACAGATGATCCACATCTTCCCAAAATTCTACCAACGAAAAGAAGACCACTATCCGCCTTCCCCACAACTGCCATTACATGCTTGTCCCACTCCATATCGCTCTGCAATGTTACGCCCACATATTTAATCGACGTGACTGTGTCAAGCGCTACACTACTAATGGAGTATTCAAACATTACGGGATTCTTTTTCCTATTCATCTGCATTAATTTACATTTATTTATATTTAGAGTTAGCTGCCATTCCTTACACCAATCACAAATCCTGTCCAAGTCATCTTGTATCCTCCTACAGTCACTCAACGACGACACATTCCCGTACACCACAGCGTCATCAGCAAAGAGCCGCACATTGCTATCCACCCTATCCAAAAGATCATTTATGTAGATAGAAAACAACAGCGGACCTACCACACTTCCCTGGGGCACTCCAGATGAACTCCGATGAACACGCACCATCGGGGACAACGTACTGGTTTCTATTACTTAAGAAGTCTTAGAGCTACTCACATATTTAGGAACCAATCTCATATGATGCTCGTACCTTAGTTAGGAGTCTGCAGTGGGGCACCGAGTCAAACGTTTTCCGGAAGTCAAGGAATATGGCATCCGTCTGATAACCTTCATCCATGGTTCGCAAGATATCATGTGAAAAAAGGGCGAGTTGCGTTTCGCAGAAGCGATGCTTTCAAGCGGTGCTGATGCAACTTCTCTGTCTCAAGGAAATTCATTATATTCGAACTGAGAATATGTTCGAGAATTCTCGAACAAACCGATGTTAAGGATATTGATCTGTAATTTTGAGGATCTGTCCTTCTACCCTTCTTATATACTGGCGTCACCTGCGCTTTTTTCCAGTCACTCGGGACTTTACGTTGGGCAAGAGATTCGCGATAAATGCAAGCTAAGTAAGGAGCCAATGCAGTAGAGTACTCGCTGTAAAATCAAATTGGAATCCCATAAGGACCTGGTGATTTATTTATTTTCAACCCATTCAGCTGCTTCACACCCCCAGGGATGTCTATCACTATGTCCTTCATACGGGAATCTGTACGAGACTCGGTATGTTTGTACGATCCTCCTGCGTCAAAGATTGTCTCAGGAATGCTTTAGTGTCATTCCGCGGAAGGCACAATTGTTCATCAGAACCGTGCATCTATCCTTCAGGACCATGTCCACTAGCACATGCAGTGTGTTTATCCTCGGCACGATGGCACCTACCAGCAGGACAATGCAACGTGTTGAGCAGCTCGCATTGTACTTCCGTGGTTCTAAGAGCACAAGGATTAGTTTACCGGACTCTTATGGCCACCAAACTCTTCGCATTCGAGCCCAGTCGATAATCTGTGGTACCCCCTTGATGGGGCTGTTCGCGGCATGAGTGCTCAACCGAGAAACCCGGCGCGGCTGGCCGCGGCACTGGAATAGGCATTGCTCCTCATCCCCGTCTGTTCCTTCCAGAACCTCACTCACTCTTTCTCTGCACCTCTTGCACAGGTCCGTGCGGAAATAGGTCGTTATTCAGGTTTCTGACAGGTGGTCTCATTAGTGCGACTAGACAGTACAATATTGCGCAATCATTTGTAAGTGTGTAAGATGATGATTGGATCAGTAATTGTAAAAACAGTTGCAACTTTAGAATAAACTCCTTGCATCCTTTAAAATTTACTTTACTCGAAAGTACACCTGCACATTCTTGTATCAGTTTCCCAGAGCCAAATCGTCAGCAGAACCACGAATATGCGTGGTCTCCTCTGAAAGGGACGTAGCTTTAGAGGACGCAAGGCCAGCTTTCAGGACTCTGGCGACGTGTGACTGAAGTCAATATGTATACCTGCAACTCATGTGTGAACTGTTTCGCAATTATAAGGAGCCACACTCTCACGTCCGCATGTAAGCACAGGTGTAGCAAGATTCCGTTTTGGACAAAATGATCAGGAATTCGACGTATGGCAGTTCTATTTATGCAGATCCGTTCCCTATCTTCATAGTTTCTGAAAAATAAAATGGCGGTTTTCGATCATCTGCAGATATACTTTATAAGGAGAGCCGCTGAAATTTGTCACGGTGGACAAGTTGTGTAACCGCCAACGGCTAAATAATTCACTTTTATGAACGTGTGTTCGAATGAAAGATCTTGTTACATTATTTCCATACTTTGATAACACAATGAAATGTGACGAATTAGGGTGTTCTCTTAATACAGGCATTACTCCAACCGAACACCGTCGGTAAACCACGTATTTGTTTGTCAAGTAAATCTACAACGGACAGAAATCACAAATTCTTCAGCTTTTACGAAACTGTGAGGTTGCTGACGTGTACAATGAGATTTCCTTACTTTCCAGTGTACTGCTGACACTATACCTCCTAAATCTGTCCTGTGGCAGTACCTCCGACCTTCGTTATGCCGAAAACGGAAGCACAGTAAACTAAATTCTGTGGTCAGAGATACTTCCTGCTGCCTCCGAATAGTACACAGAAACTCTTCGAGATCGAACGCTAGCTGTAGCCTCTCCACGTGCGACTACTAGTCAAGGATCTGAAATTACAGTTTGCTGGACCCTATGTTGAACCTGAACAGAATATTTCCATGTGTAAATGTCCTTTGTAGTATCCACTTGGCAACTGCATCCTATGTGATGCTAAAGCTGATGAAATACTGAAGAAGGGACGGAGGAGATTTTAAAGTCTCTTCAATGACGCAGTAGTAACAGACCGAAAGACAGGGACACTGGATGAAACTGGAGTGTCATTTTCGAAGAATCCAACCTCCCATTCATCTTAACTCGTCGATGAAACTATATAATCCCGAAATATCGAATTGATACTAGCCCCTGTAACCTTGAGGCTAACGTTGTGCTTTACTACTAAATGCTAAAGCTCGAAAGAGGTGTACTCTGGAAGGCTTTTTGATTGCTAGGCTCTTTTAGAAAAATAATCGCAACAGTTAGACGCAATATAACGTTTTGTTGCAACTTTAAACTCCGTGCAAGCATCAATAGCGTCTGTGACGCGTTTACTGTCGCATTTCACTGATACTCGTACAGAAATCTTAGTATTAATAGGCTGTGAAGAGATGCTTCGAAATGCGCATTCATCATAAACTGGTTTGAAACTCTCACTGCTTTTCTGTGAATAGTTCTTCTGCTATCCTTGTCTGTCACACTTTTAATCCGGCTATGGGGAGGAAATACCTGCATCAGTAGCTGAGTGGTCTGCCTAGCTGGATGCCATGTGGGGGACCTGGGTTGCTAATGATTTTTCCTTCAACCTCGTGATGCCAACTGAGGAGCTAATTAATGAGACGTAGGGGCTCCATCATCTGCAAAGTCGGCCAAACTGGCGGGAGAGCGGTGTTTGGACCACATGACTCTAGGTAGGGCATCCGCATGGCGCCGAATATCAGAGGATGACACGGCGCCCGGCGACATCCCTCGGACGTTCGGTCCTGGACGAAGAGTTTGTATGTTGGTAGGGCATCCGACAGTTGAACACGAAATCCTCAGTGTGGCATTCCTTGGTATGTGTCACATACACTACCGAATGAACAATAACGAGGAAAGAAACAGACTGTATGACTGGGCAGGGCTAGAACTTTTGCACTTGTAGTCTGACACTTAACCAATGAGGCCTCGATAGATAGCTGGAGGGAGTTGGCACCACATCTGCAAACACAAGACATCTAATTACCGTAAATTCCGGGAAGGGGGCGATGAACTCTGACGCTACGTACAGTTACATCCCAGACGTATTCGACCGGATTCAGATCTGGCAAGTTGGGTGAGCCACCACAATTGTTACACGTCACCTCGTTCCTCGAAACGCTCCGTCACATTACTGACCCTGTGACATAGGGCATTATCTTTTTGAAAGATGCCACGATGATCATGTAGGGTTGTATGTCATCTGCAACGAGTGTTCGATACTACTCGGGTGCCTTGTACGAGCTTCTCCAGACCCATGGATGCCCTCGTCAATGTTCCTCAGAGCATGAGCCGCCACCAGCTTGTGTCCGTCTCCGCAGTACAGGTGTCAAGGAATTATTCCCATCGAAAACGACGGATTCGCGCCCTCCCATCGGCATGATGAAGAGGGTATCGGGAGTCATCAGAGCGTGCAACGCTCTGGCTCAGCGACGACGTCCAGCGCCGATGGTCACGTACCCGTTTCAGTCGTAGTGCCCCATGTCGGTGGTGTCGACATTGGCATACGCGTGGTTCGTCCGTTTCGGAGGCCTGTCGTTATGAGTGTTTGGTGTACTGTGTTCAGACACACTTGTTCTCTGCCCAACATTAAAGTCTGACGTTACTTCCATCTGTTCTGTTTCACTAGTCTCATCAGCCTACGACGTCCAGAATTCTGCAGTGAGGGTGGCCGCCCAACACCACGACGTCTGGACATGGTTTCACCTTAAATGAGATTTTCACTCTGCAGCGGAGTGTGCGCTGATATGAAGCTTCCTGGCAGATTAAAACTGTTTGATGGACCGAGAGTCGAACTCGGGAACTTTGCCTTTCGCAGGCAAGTTCTCTACCAACTGAGCTACCCAAGCACGACTCACGCCCTGTCCTCACACCTTTACTTCTGCCAGTACCTTGTCCCCTACCTTCTAAACTTTACAGAAGCTCTCCTGCGAACCTTGCAGAACTAGCACTCCTGAAAGAAAGGATATTGCGGAGACATGGCTTAGCCACAGCCTGGGGGAAGTTTCCAGAATGAGATTTTCACTCTGCAGCAGAGTGTGCTCTGATATGAAACTTCCTGGCAGATTAAATCTGTGTGCCGGACCGAGACTCGACCTCGGGACCTTTGCCTTTCGCGGGCAAGTGCTCCACCAACTGAGCTACCCAAGGTAGGAGACGAGGTACTGGCAGAATTAAAGATGTGAGGAGGGGGCGTGAGTCGCGCTTGGGTAGCCCAGTTGGTAGAGCACTTGCCCGCGAAAGGCAAAAGTCTCCAGTTCGAGTCTCGGTCCAGCATACAGTTTTAATTTGCCAGCAAATCTCATGGTTTCACCTTGGTTTTGCCGCATGTTGAAAACACACAAGACAGCACACCTTGAACACTCGACAAGTCACGCAGTTTCCGAAATGCTCGTGCTGAACCTCTGGGTCAGCACAATCTGTTCTCGGTCAGCACAGATCGAAGGCCTTTTCACTGATACTACATGCACCGTGCGTGCGTCTGATTAACAGTCATTCCACGCCAGGTGACCCTCCTATCGCCTGGATTGCTTTATGTCGACAGTAGGTCGACGATCACAATGTTCTGGCTAATCAGTGTCTTAAACTGTAGGAGTGTCTCCATATTTTCTTATGGGGTCAAACACATGAAGGAGAAGAAGAGGGAGGAATAGGGAAAACAGAATGGTGTGCCAGTTGTTGTTTGCAAGAGGCAACGTCGACACGGGTGTGCACGCTGAAAGTAGGCCATCAACAGCAGGTAATGTCGCCTTAACGGAGCTTCCTTACGCATCTGCAAAGATTCAGTGGAACACGGGATCATTTTACAGTGTCATAACGTCCAGCGAAACAACGTCAGTTTCATAAGAAATTCCTTACGACCACATTTTCTCTTTCGTATTGTATCTTAGATGTGGTGCCACGTGATTTCTTTTCCTTCTGATGGCGAGAGGAACAATCCATGACTTCTTTTTGAGTCCTTGCAAGTGGGTTCGTTTGTCTTTGAAGTATTTCCGAAATTCGTTTCTAGAGGAGGCACGTAAGAAGAACCCATTTAGGTGATGCACTGATGTCCAGAAAGAAATGATGATAAAATATTTTCACAATATTCCTCGTAGCATCCAGTTAACCTTTTGAGATGACTGGAGAGGAAACCTCTTGTCCTAACGGTATCTCTAGAAATGATGAGTGGTGTGTACAGTGCCTTCGTGGGCGCTGTGTTACTGAGAGCAAAACAGTTCTTATTTTTACGGGTTTGTATCAAACATGCAACAAGGGAACAGAGTATTATGTGCCTTCCTTTACGTACAGAAAGACAGTAGCAGATATACTTATAGAGTAATTTTGTTGGTGATCCGCAAATGCGAGTAGCGAAGTTATATACTAGGAACATGTATACAGCTCTCCGGACGCTCCGTCCCTTTATATCGGAGGACTGTCGACGACGAGCCGTTAACCAGTTTTATCGGGATAACCGTTACTTGTGGAGAACGCAGCCACGATTTCGAGAACAGCATAAAATGTGAAACATCGTTCTCCTTTTTCCTCATAAGACGTTATGAAAGTAATAAATATGGGCAACCTCGTATATTCCATTTTCTTTCTGACTCGCAAACGGTAGCGCTGGTAACTGAGAAGTGGAATAACTTCTTCTAAAGTATTACGGTTGACATACAGTCTCGGTGGCTGTAACACAGAGTAAGAAAGTTTTGACGTCCAATCGCTCGTAAAAATCCGCAAAAATATGGAACAACCCAAAGTGTTTTGCTCGTGATGTCGGTGGTTACTTTACAAACACCTTATCTATTAATACTGCGTCCGCGAAACTTTATTCAAAGAAATTTTGTCTGTTACGTAGGATAAACAAACTCCACACTTTTGTTGTCTTCACTCCAATCAATGTATCACACTTTATTATTTTCGCCTATGGTACACAAACACTGGATTTTGGTCAAAAGAACAACTTCAGACATTTTACCCTTTACACATTCGAAACGAAACTGCACTCACGGAAAAAAATCGGAACACCAAAAAGTAATTTATGCAGAGTAATGAAATTTTGAGAATACATATGTCTAGGTAACATATTTAAGTGATTAACATTGGAAGTTCACATGATAATGTAAGCGCGACACAGGCCATTGCAAATAAAAGATAATAAAAGATGATGCTACATTAATAACCGGGGTACCGCCAGAATATTGAGTGCAAGAGTCCAACCGTGCATGACATATCTTATACAGCTGTCGGATGTCAGTCTCTGGGACGGAGTTCCATGCCTATTGTACTTGGTCGGTTAATACAGACGCCGTTAGATTATGCTGGAGTTGTTGTCCGATGATGTGCCATATGCTGTCGATTGGAGACATATCTGACGACTGAGCAGGCCAAGGCAACTTGTCGACATTCTGTAGAAAATGTTGGGTTGCAATAGCGGTTCGTGGCCGAATGTTATCCCGTTGGAGAACACTCCCTTGAATGCTGTTAATGTATTACAGTTCTGCAGGTCGAATCAACAAACTGACGTACAGATTTGCAGACAGGGCGCGTGCGATAATCAGGAGAGTGCTTCTGCTGTAATACGATATCACACGCCATACGACAAATCCAGGTGTGGGTGCAGTGTGTCTAGCACACAGACAGGCCTGTTGCAGGCCCTCAAATGGTCTCCTTGCAACCAACACAAGGCCATCACTGGCACCGAGGCACAACTATGTTTCATCAGAAAACGCAACGCACCTCCATCCTGCCCTCCAACGAGTTTTCGCTTGACACCAGTGCAGTCGCCAACGGCGGTGGTTTGAGGTCAGTGGAACGCACATTACGAGGAGTCTGGCTCGGGGCTGTCCTTTGAGGTAATCGATTTGTAACAGTTGGTTGTGTCATTAGTGTGCCCACTGATACTCCAATTGCTGCTGCAGACGCAGTATGACAGGCCAGAGCCACACGCCAGACATGGCGGCCTGCCCCCTCGGTAGTGCCACGTGGCCGTCTAGAGCCAGGTCTCCTTACGACTGTACATTCATGTGACCACTGCTGCCAGCAGTAATGTACATTGGCTATATTCCCACCAAGTCTTTCTGCAGTATCGTAGAAGGAACATCCAGCTTCTCGTAGTGCTATTACACGACCTCGCAAAAATCCTGTGAGGTGTTGATAATATAGCCTTTGTCGCCTTAAAGGCATTGTTGTTTAGCATGTCCAATCTCAGAGGTAACTAACCTACGTCCTTTAAGTTCTGATCACTTTTCCAGTTGGCGTCATCAGCCCCCTCCACCCCGCCAGCCATAGACACACTGTCCTGCACCTTTTATCCGTATATCAGGAGACCTATATCTGCAGGAAACCCGGAACACATACTCGCTTCTGACAATGCGCCTCTGTTGATGCACTATGGTCTTACCGCCGTGCGATATTTGTTTCTTATAACTGCATCTACCCCTACGTGACAAGTCTGCAAATTTCACTTAAGGCGTAGCTGAGTGTTCATCAGACCACTTCCAAATATTTCTCTACCGTCCCAGTCTCTAACAGCGAACGGGAAGAACGAACACTTGTTTTTTCCAGTGCTAGCTCTGATTTCATTTAGTTTATTATGATGATCATTTCTCTCCTTACCTTCTGAAGTCCCTAAGTACAAATAGAAAAGTTTTGACTAACACTGGTTGATAAACAAGGCACAGTAGAATGGTAAGTAAGAGCAGGAATAAAACTTATTTGAGAACCGACGAAGGTGTTGGCAAGAAGGGTGCGTCTGCTGGCTACGCGAGGTGTGGTGACCAAATGACAACACGGGAGACCCGAAGTACAAATAAGGTGCGAGACCGTTTCAGCAGACTTTGCGAGGATTAGTAGTATTAGTATGGTATTCTGCCTTACGGCAGGTCTTCTCATGGGTGAACCCTCTTCCACTCTTGCCTGTCCATAACCAGTCTTTTCATTTCTGAATATTTGTCTCATTTGATATTGTTCAGCATTTGGTATCTTCTTTTTCCTCTTCCCCGTTTTCCCTCCACCATTCCTTCTATTCCTTCCTTCAATAAACAGTCCCTCCTAAAACAATAGCAAATCCAGTTCCGTTTTCTCTCTCTGAGGACTTACAGGGTGTTTCTTTCTTCTCCAACTCTTCTTAATACTTCTTCATTCCTTACTTGGTCTTCCCATTTCAGTTTTCCCATTCTTCTCCATATCCACATCTCTAGTGCCTCCAATCTTCTTTCATCTTCCTTCCTCAATGTCCAGTTCTCCGCACCATGCAGTGCAACGTTCCAGATATAACATTTGGCAAGTATTTTCCTCTGATCTCTGTTCAGTGGTCCGCAAAGTAATTTCTGTTCCCTCCTGAATCCTTCTTTTGCCATTGCAATTCTTTTGCTAATTTCTGTTGAGCAATACATATCACCCATTATTACACTTTCCAAGTGATTGAAGTTATTCAGAAGCTCTATTTCCTTCCCCCTCCCGCCCCCTAGCTTCATACGGCATTTTCTCCCTTCCCCTCCAACTACCATGCTTTTCGTTTTCTTCTTGTTAAATTTCATTCCATATTCTTGTAACATGTGTTCCATCTCTCTTTCACTCTCTGCCATCACAACAATGTCGTCTGCAAATCTTATACACTCCACTCTCCGACCCCCTGTACAAACTCCTCTCCTTCCTTCAAAACTTTCATTAATAATTTCCTCCAGATAGATATGAACAGTGTTGGTGATAAACAACAATCTTGTCTTACACCTTTTCCCAGTTCCATTTCTTCACTCATCGCGTCTCCTATTCTCACTCTTGCTCTCTGGTTCAAATACGAATTTCTAATTCGCCGTCTATCCCTCCAGTCAACTCTACGTTCCCTTAGAATTTCCGTCAATTTGTCCCATCTGACACAATCAAAAGCCTTCTCAAGATTAATGAACACAACATACACCTTCCTTTTCTTCTCCATGTATTTCTCCCATACTACTGACAGTAGCCCAGTGGCGTCTCATGTTCCCAGTCCTAGCCTGAAACCAAATTTTTCATCTCCTATTTCGTAATTCAGCTTTCCATATAGCCTTCTGTTGAATATCGTTAACAAGACTTTGGCTGCATGCGATATCAGGGTCACTGTTCTAAAACTTCCTGGCAGATTAAAACTGTGTGCCAGACCGAGACTCGAACTCCTGACCTTTGCCTTTCGGGGGCAAGTGCTCTATCATCTGAGCTACCGAAGCACGACTCACGCCCGGTCCTCACAGCTTTACTTCTGCCAGTATCTCGTCTCCTACCTTCCAAACTTTACAGAAGCTCTCCTGCGAACTGTTCTAAGTTCCTCACACTTTTTGCTCTTCTTCTTCTTTCCTATAGGGATTAAGACAGTTTCCGTAAAGTTCTTTGGTCATTTTCCTGTCATGTATATTTGATTACAGAATAAAATGAACTCCCTTTTCTCTTCTTTCTCCAATGACCTGTTAAAGTTCCGCAGGAATCTCATCATTTCCCATTGCCTTTCAGTTTTTCATCTCCTTAATAGATGCATCAGTCTCACTAGTTAGTATTGCATCTCCTTTGTCATCATCTGCAACTTTATCTTCTTCTTCTATCCCAAGCTCTTCTTCACTTGGTCGGCTGTCTGCAGCATATAGCCATTCTATATATTCTTCCCATCTTCTCAATATTTCTTCGGGTCTACACACGATATTACTGTCTGCAGCCTCTACTTAATTTAGTCCATTGTTTTTTATAATTACCCTGAATGTGGAATCCATTGCTTCTTTGTACATCAAATCATATTTTACTTCTTCCTCTAATTTCTCTCTCTTGTCACACTTCTCTGTCAGCCATTTATGCTTTTCTTTTTCCGTCACCCTTCTTAATTCATTATTAGAGAACGAAGCGAAGCATATTTGATTCAGCACTTTGCGAAGAGTTCGGAACGACAGAACATACTACTGCAATAAGGATAAATGTTGCTTCTCCACGTAGCGATGTGATACGAACGCCTATCAGGATGCAAACTCCGCATTAAGGAACAATCTGAAACCCTGGAGTTAAATACTAGAGCAGCTGAGAGCACTGACAGGCTCAGAAATCGAGAGCACATAGTGTGTGTGTGTGTGTGTGTGTGTGTGTGTGTGTGTGTGTGTGTGTGAGGGGATGGGCGGGGGGGGGGGGGAGGGAGTGGGAAATCATGTCACAGCGTCCTATAAAATCTCTCCATTCCTCGAGCTCGTTTCAAATGGTTCAAATGGCTCTCAGCAGTAACGGACTTAACATCTGTGGTCATCAGTCCCCTAGAACTTAGAACTACTTAAACCTAACTAACCTAAGGACATCACACACATCCATGCCCGAGGCAGGATTCGAACCTGCGACCGTAGCGGTCCCGCGGTTCCGGACTTAGCGCCTAGAACCGCTAGACCACCGCGGCCGGCGAGCTCGTTTCCAGAGTGAGCCCTTTCCACCTGCATCACTGATACTGATGTAAGACAGCCTCTGTTAAGTTGCAGGATGTTCTAGTGAAATCAACAAGTGTCTTCAAGCTGCAGCCAACTTGGAGTCCAATGCCGCAAACCGAAAGCCATCCGGCCGTGGATGGGACTTCTGATCCTGATGGTGACTGACTGAGGGTGGCTATCGGACCGATCTGGCCAGCTTAAAGCTGCCCAACGTACGGGCTGGGCGCCCTGCTGGCTGTCTGCTGGGGCGCCTCTCGGGCAGTCCTTTGTGTTGCTGCTGGCGCCACCCCGACAACCGACTACAGGGGGCGTAGTTATCTGGGACCGCACCCGGGCACAGGTTCAGTCGTCGAGAGCTCCTGAGACCCTGACGGAAGCCCACAGCCACTCCAGGCTGGAAGGCACGGCAGGCGCACCCTCCTGCAGCACCGGCCACAGGCAACGCCACGGCATGCGCTCAGCAAGTTCCTCGCCGAACGCTGGAGTTCCACCGCACACTGCCACGGAGGCCGACTTAGCAGACTCGCTGCCAGACAGCGCCAGCAAGGAGAGAGTCATGGTACAACTCTCGCAAATAAGTGATACTTCAAAAATGGTTCAAATGGCTCTGAGCACTATGGGACTTAACATCTGAGGTCATCAGTCCCCTAGATCTTAGGACTACTTAAACCTTACTAACCTAAGGACATCACAACACATTCATGCCGAGGCAGGATTCGATCCTGCGACCGTAGCAGTCGCGTGCTTCCGGACCGAAGCACGTAGAACCGCTCGGCCACTGCGGCCGGAAAAGTGATTGTTAATTGAGTGATGTTTCCTTAGCTCCCCATCGTTCTACATGATCAATCACCACCGTTCCACCTTCTGATAACAACGCGACCCCGAGTCAGGTCATAACATTTTTACAGCATCATCTGGAAATTCAAAAGAGTGCTGAAAAGAGATTCCTCATCCCTAGAATTGTTCTTATCAACACTAGAAGAATTCGAAAACCAGTAAAAGACGCAGCAATACGTGTTCGCTGAATAAAAATGAGTGACGCATGAGTCGGCCAGGGTGGCCTGCCGGTTCTAGGCGCTACAGTCTGAAACTGCGCGACCGCTACGGTCGCAGGTTTGAATCCTGCCTCGGGCATGGATGTGTGTGATGTCCTTATGTTAGTTATATTTGAGTAGTTCTAAGTTCTAGGCGAGTGATGACCTCAGAAGTTAAGTCCCATAGTGCATGGAGCCATGTTTTTCAGTGACGTATGCTTCGCTCATCACCACGTTTGGTTCCTTTGAAAGGGTACAGTACCGCCCGACATTGAAATAGGTACAACATACTTCATTATTTTTGTCAGAACAATACTTTTTTTTGTAAAATAACTCAATTTCCATTAATACAGCGAAGCCGGATACCAGTGTGGGAAAGAATGACAAGTTATTTATTTAATTGATCACATGTGGACTACCACAAAATAAATCCCTACATCCAGTTTGGTGAGATCTGTGAAATGAATGAATGTATGGTCGTCTGATAACTGCAGACAGTGAGTGTGAATATATGATCATCTTTGAGACAATCCTTTGGCCACCTTTGGTGGGACCAAAGAGATGAAATTTACCAGAGCTTTGAGCGTCTGAAATGCGGCTGACCAATACGGTAGCAAGGTGCTCCCTCACTTCGGCAGAGGTGCGAGAGGACCTGAAGAATGGCCATGTTTCAGCACTCTGCCGCTGGATCTTGTGTTGTTAAGACCTGTCTTAGGTGTCCTCCGTAAAGACAAAAGAGTGGAGACATGGTATGCATGTGGAATATTTGAGAGTAGTTTGAAATAATAATTTCTCTATTTCAGGAACTTTTGTGGGGAGAATTAAATGTCAGGCTGGTAATATTAATGGGATCATAGTAATTTTCGGAAGTGACCAACGGTCACAATGAAACCACGTGTAGCAATAAGTTGAAATACTTCCGTGTGCTTAAGTTAAGCTGAATTACTAGTGTGTGTACTATAAGTGGAAATATTTAAGGAATGGCGTGTGCTGGACTTGAAAATAGAGACGAGTACTTCCACGTGGTGAGTACTGTGGGAGTCTCAATCTGTGTATGAGACAAAGGATAAAGAGAAGTACTCATCCATGGTGTCAGTTGAGGACTCGCGTGTGTGATGAATATGCTCTTAATATTACTTTGAATATTACGTTTCGATGTGACGCTTGATTCAAACTATAATACTCTGAGAGAGAAGCAAGGTGAGTCAGCCATCTATCCAGCAACGCCACTTGGCTTGCATTGCACAGGAAGACGTACATATATCTCCAGAGTTCATTGTAGGAAAGAAGAATTACGAAGTGGGGCAGTGTCACGTGAAACTGGGTTAAATACTAATTGAAGTGGGAAAGCTGTAAGTGATAGTGTTGTGACTATCTATTGTGTTGTATTCCATGTTGTAGTGTGGTGTATGTCAGGTAATTTGGGTATGTGTGGTTTGCATGGGAGAGTAGCTAGGTAGTTGCAGAGGTAGTGGGTTATGCGTGTTCCTTTTGTACTGCTCGGTCTGGAGGTAACTTTCGTGATGATGGCTGTGAGAGTCGAAGTGTGAGATATAGCAAAAAGATCAACCATCCTCTCCAGAAATTGCACTGTAGAGTTGAATAATTACGAGACCATAAGATAATCACCAATGTAAATCCATGCCAACTGGGCGGAATTTCTCATGTGTCATTGTTGTAGGTTATAGAACTTGTGTGTTTAGGTAATAGAATTTATCGGAATAAATAAGATAGTGAAAAGAAAAAGATTGGTGGCCTTTTCCTTCGAATTGTATGTTGTCATGATATCAAGAAAGATCAACCATCCTCTCCAGAAAGTGCACTGTAGAGTTGAATAATTACGAGACCATAAGATAATCACCAATGTAAATCCATGCCAACTGGGCGGAATTTCTCATGTGTCATTGTTGTAGGTTATAGAACTTGTGTGTTTAGGTAATAGAATTTATCGGAATAAATAAGATAGTGAAAAGAAAAAGATTGGTGGCCTTTTCCTTCGAATTGTATGTTGTCATGATATCAAGAATTTATAATGTGTGCGCCACTCATATTCAGTGCGATGATGGCCACGTGTTGATAAAAGCCGTTAAATAAAAAAAAAGAAAATGTGATATTGCCAGTGCGTAGTGAACAGTCAGAGTTCTGTAAATTGCTGATAGTTAAATGAGGGTGTCCGTTGCGCATTATTCATACAGGAGGATAATTTGTAACTTTATTGTGAGTACTAGAGTTCATGTTACTCGACAGATAAGAATGAATCCACTCACTTGGCAGACCACTCATCTTGCAGGCCTGACGGCATGATGCCACACTATGAGCATGGCATGTGGGTGCCTCTCATAATTTCGACCCTGCCAGGAAATTCTGCTGTTAGGTTTTGCTGTTAAGATTTTTTTTATGGAATGTATTGTGATAGCGCTAAGAAGTAAAATTTTTTTTGTTTGCAATTTCTTTCTGGATTGGTGTGGATCTTTTATTTTTTTTTTTTTTGTGTAATCGCTTGCTACGTCGTCCAAGGGTGGAATATCGTTGTATAAATTTTTTTTGCGTAATGTCCGTAGTAACTAGGTCGCAGTCGAAAAGTGTGGTCACCATGGAGAATAGTGATTCTGGGGTGAACGTAGCAGTGCAGCAGGAAGTTGGTGTCGACCTTGGGTTAATGAGTGAGAACGGCAAACACTCAGAAGGGGCTGAATTGTTCAGCGCACCGCGGCTAGGTGATCCTTTAAGCGGCGGGCTTTGTTCACAATCGGGGGCTTTTCCCGACTACGCGGGCGAGCCGGGACTAGGTCAGGTATGCAGTGAAAGTGCAGCTACCCTTAGCGAAGCTACGGTTTCCCAGGCGAATGACGTGAGCGCACCGTAAGTAGCAAATGAGAATGTGCTACTGCTGTTTTTACAGATGATGGATAGAGATAATAAGGAGAGAGATAGAGGTAATAAGGAAAGATTGGAAGTGATGGATAGAGATAATAAGGAAAGATTGGATGCGATGGATAAAGATAATAAGGAGAGAGACAGGGAGATTAAGGAAATATTCGAAGCGATGGATAAAGATAGTAAGGAAAGTATGGAGGCATTGGATAAGGGAAATAAAGAGGCAATGAGGAAGCTACTCTCAGGTATCGATGAGCGTCTGTCCGTAGTTAATAATCGGTTAGATGAGGGGGAGAAGAATCTGGATGCAGTGAAGCGAGTATGTGATGCCGTGAAAGAAAAAGCCAATAATTTGGAGGTACGAATAAGTGAAATAGAGAGCGATATTACGTAGGGATGTGTTGCCGGATGAGCGAATCAAAGAGATAGTGGAGGACTTACTTGCAGATAAACAAGGGGCATTAGACAGCATGGAAGCTCAAGTCATCCAGCAGGAAATGGCGCTAAATAAACACAGGGATGAAGTTGCGGAGGTAGTGGTCAGAATGAATACGATTAGCGCAGATGCAGAAAAAATCAGTACAAGAGGCGAAACAGGCTCTGACAGTACGCAGCGAGAGGTTTATGCCGACCAGGAGGAGATACAATCACTATTACAGCTTAAAGAAGCACAATTAGAAACAAATAGGAAACATAGGGAAGAACTAGCACAGTTGCAATTAGCGTGCAGACGCGAAGGTGAAACACCACCAGGTAGACTGCAGAGGGAGAGTGAGATAAATTCAAAAAACGAAAATAGGCAGAAAGAGGAAGACGAACTCAGAGAGTTAGAAGAACGGTTGTTTCGGATAAAACAGGTGGCAAACCCAACTGGGTATAGTTCAAGGCTGTCTCAATTTCAAGATTCATTACCTTCATCGTGGGGACTGCTCCTCAAAATGAAGATTGAGTGTAACCATTTGAGGGACGAGGCTAAAGCGAAAATGCAGGAAGCTATTAAAGACTGTAGTAGCTATGTAGATCAATTTTGGTCGAAAAGTGAGCAGGACCAGGTTACGCAAAGCATATTGATGATGCCAAATTGTAACGAAGGTGGTATAAGAGATCCAGTGGCGTGCTATCAGGAAATACTGAGACGAAATAGGTATTTGGATGTGCCATACGAACCTGGGGCGTTCGTTAGGATCTGTATAACGAAGTTGGCGAAGTTGCCAGTGAAATTGCGCTGATATATAGCGATAGCAGGCAGAGGCGTAGACGATTCAGCGTCATTTCAGCACTTGTTACAAGAATTGGGTAATGAGAGCTATATTGTGAACGGAGACACGACTCATAGGTCAGACAGAGTCGAGGATAGGAACGGCAGAAACTATCAGAATGACAGGGGAGCATGGAATGCTGGCATTTCTTTCTTGTCGTAATAGATTGATGGATAAGGGAAACTAATCCAACATATCAGCCCTTAACATCTTGCTTTAAAACACATGCCGCTGGCAATGAAAATTGTCTGTGTAGCAGACATACTCTACTGATATGTAGGAATGCAAATACCAGAGAAAAATACCAGTAACGGCATCTGTTAGGCTGGTCTCTCAGAGCAAAATTTGCAAATTTTTATTTGGAACACTAAAGTAAAAGGACTGTTTCCTCAAAAACCAGTTGCTAAAAATGTTAGGTTAATGCCAATGAGTCCAGTTTAATTAGTGCGATTTGACTATTGCAGGTTACTTAACACGTAATGTAAAAAGTCAACATTGTGATCTGTATACTGCTGTTACAGGTAACATCAGTAATGTGATCGAAGTTTTTAAATTAGATGCCATCTGATATATAGTATGTCACAGTCGTGGTGACAGTTATAATGAAGCGCTGTGTATGGTTGTTCGGAATCTGGTGTTAGGGAACGAGGCACACAGAAATTGTCAAGGTTGCGATAGAGAGTATTAAGAAATCAGTTAAGGATAGGCAGGAGAAGCAGAAGGGAAAGATCCGTAAGATCGAATTGTAGTAGGAGACAAGGTTCTAATTAAAACTCATCGATTATCAAAGAAGCGCAGATTCCTAACTAGCAAATTCTTTACTGTGTATAGTGGACCATTCAGAGTGAGGCGGATTGTCCATGAAAATGCTGTACTGATTGAGACGATCAAGGGAAAACAATCTCGTGGGCTTCATCACATTTCTAACATCAGATTATGGAAAAGTTAAGGATAGATCGAAAGTAGGCAATTTATGGTGGATAGTCAGTGTATTTATTTGTGGTGTGTAACGTTGTGCAGGGTCAAATCGAACATAACAATTTTCAGGCGGGATGTCAGGAAGTATGACGGAATAGACTGGTCGAATGAGTCACGAACAGGAGTCGACAGAGTGGTGTATGTACGTATTTTTTGTCATATGAATAAGGATCAAGCAGAAACGATGTGATGATTAATGAGTGGATAAAGATGGTAGATAGAGAAGCGATGTGATAAATAGTAGTGGATAAAGGTGATATTTAAGGAGGGAAGCGGCGTGAAGCAGTGTGATTAATAAAGAGAGATTCGTCGTGGTGAAACAGTGGTAAATAAAAGTGAGTAGAATTAACAGATGCCTGTGTATGCTGCAATCGAGATTGATGCGAATGGCGAAGGAAGACCAGGAAATGATGGAGTAATGGACGGACGGAGAGCCGAAATACGAATGAAGAAAGGAGAGAAGCGGCGTGAAGCAGTGTGATTAATAAAGAGAGATTCGTCATGATGAAACAGTGGTAAATAAAGGTGAGTAGAATTAATAATGTGTAGATGTCTTAGATGCCTGTGTATGCTGCAATCGAGATTGATGCGAATGGCGAAGGAAGACCAGGAAATGATGGGGTAATGGACGGACGGAGAGCCGAAATACGAATGAAGAGATGAGGACAACTGCACAACGTGAAGGGACATACAGGGAGTATGAGATCCAGATGGTGAACGTTGTGGAATACTGACGTAAGATGTAATATAAGTGTAAATCTAATGCTTACCATAACATTTGCAATATGAAAAAAATAACTTTTGTTGTTGTTGTTGAAGCCTGGTACCAGTATAACTAATCAAAACGGTACCAGGAATGTGTACAGTTATTTTGCAGGATGAATAATATGTGTATTTTTTGTTCTTAGATGAAATGTCGCAATTCTAAGTTGATATTTAGCAGGATGAATAATCGGTAAAGTGAATGCAGAGGTAAGCCGACGGAGAGAGGTGCCGTAGTGAAAGGACGAATTTGGAACGCTATCTCCGAAACAGCTTCATGTGTTATGTAGTTGAATATAAGGGAGCAAAGGTATGGTATGTTGTCGTGAGTGTGGTGGTGTTAAGGTTAGCTGACTTCTAGACCTATTCTGTTAGTGTATTAATGGATTGAATGAGAAGGAAAATGTGATGTCTGGTGAGTGAGAGTCGTAGAGTAGTGTGATCAATGCACACACTCCTGTAAATGGGATGCTACCTATCCATAACTAAAACATTATTGTGCTTTACTTTTAGATTTGGATGAACCTCGATGGCAGGTCAGGATCTGACATCATGTGGATGGTACATACATGTCCTAGAAATGTTGTTATATTTAATAAAATGGTAAAATATATAAAAAGATACTAATTTCAGTCTGTCACAAGCACAAAGATGCATTGTATGTTGTAGATTTAGAGTCATCAGTTTCTAAAATGTTTATTGTGTTAGGATGTTAAAGTAGTTTACTATTTAATAACATGTGGTCGGTAATTGTGAGCTGTGTAGACTATTTCTTATTTTTTTTGTTAGAACACTTTAAAGGGGTATTAATTTCAGTCTGTCACAAGCACAAATGTTCATTGTATATTGTAGTTTTAGAATCAACAGTTTCTAATATTTTCACTGTGATAGGATGTTAGAGTATCTACTATCTGATATTGTAATTATGAGCTGAATAGATTGTTTCTTATTTCTTTTGTTTTCTTTTACATTTTCATGTTTTGTATGAGGGACGACAGGTACAATCAATAGCACAAGTGTGGGCTGTATATAGAAATGTTGATGTTGTATGTGTAGAAAACTAGGGTGTATGATTTTACGTTTTTTGGAACAAACATTCTTTTATTACCAATGTATCTAATAGACCATACATGTAATCAATGAGTACTTAATGACTGTAAGAATATCCTTTTGCCTGTAATGTTGCGAGATGCATGGAAGGGTCTGACTGATTGGGTGTCGTAGCGCTGAGGGGCTACACAGAACACGCCCGTACCACATAAGCCAAGCTGACGTCGCCATGGGAGAGGCGACAGAGCCGCGGCACTCCCCACTCCACTGCCGGTTGGGGTACACTCCACGCGCCCGCTACAGCAGGTCAACGGCCTGGGGCGACATGCACGTACCACTGGCCATTCATAAGTTCCGCCACCCTTACGACTGGGGAAAGTATCCCGCGGAGGCAACAGCGGGTGGTTTCTTCTGCTCAACGGCTCGCGCGGCGGCGCCATGGCAGAATGAACGACGCGCGGCAGAGTCGGGCGGGCATTTTTTACCAGCAACTATTAACTAATACTGGACTGTGGAGCCGTGAAACAAGATGACTGCTCGTATGTCTCCATAAGGTGGAAAGTGAAGAACTGGTGTTTCCACGTTGTGAGTGGTGGAAAAGATTGTCTTTAGCAGACAGGACGATTGTTTTGTTTGTCTTGACCACTGAACGGTGGGATCCATAAACTTTTGGCAGTGACTTGTTAAGTGTGCTTTGTGAACTGCATGTGGGACACTTGGTATACTTAAAGAGGACAGTTGTCGTTTGGTGATTAATTATTGTATGAACGCAAGAAACTAAACTAGGACATTGACATTTGCATATGTAGTAGGAGACAGTTCTTTAATTGGTGTGGGAATAGGTGCTGTTTGTTGGAACTTACGACTTTTAATTACACCATGAACTGAAAGGACAGAACTGTGGGTAATAGTAGTTGTAGGGCCATTTTGGGACGACTAGACTCGTGTGGATGGTACTCTAGAGAGTGACTATGACATTTGTGTTTAATGTGAAATACACTTTACTATTCAGTGCGTGTTCAAAATGCCGATTTGAGTGACCTAACGACTTTCGTCCGGGTAACCATGGAAAAGCTTTGACATCGAGACAGTGTTTCTAGGGAACCTGTCAGCAACTTCTTTGACCCCAAGAAAATCACAGAATGAAATGATTCCGTGTGACTCGCAAGATAGGGAATAATGTATTTGTACTTGAAATTGTGTAAATTTTTTTATATGTTTCATTCCTGAAGGGACAGCAAGTGTAATTGTATTTCATTAACATTTGTGTTTAAAATAGTTTGTGTGTTTTTTTTTTTTTTTGTTTGTTCTGGGTTATCAAGTACACGTAACATGTTTATTAGAATATTTGGTACAATGATGCTTAAATTATTAGCCAGTGGCGTAATATTAACGTAGTGGCTCTTGTTGCATTGGTCAGTAAGGTTGTCACAGGGGACAAGAGTTTGCATTGCACAACAAATATCGGAATTAACTGATGCATTTTGATGTCGTGGACAGTAATGATCTTGTTGGTGTGTTGACTGAAGCCACTTATTTGCATTATCACAGTGGTGATATTTCACATTAAAGTGTAATGAGGGCTAGTCGAAATGCAAGTTCTTGTCTTCTAAATGTGTAACAAAGAGAAATGAGCAGTAGAGTAAGATACGTGAACTACTGGTGGATTCAAGCACTTATTGCTAACTATTTATTGCGTGTATTGATCAAAGTTGATGGACTGACTGACTCAGCAGCAGCTATTTGTACTGGTGGACAAGGATAAGGTTAAACTCACAGTCGAGTAGTGGTGGCAATTGCTTAAGTGATGACAGATAATATTCAACATGTAACTAGTGTATGCAATTTTTTTTCTTTTGTTGATTTTGTTTTGTATTTAGACATTGCCGTGTGAACATTATTACAACGCAATTTATGAATGTCAGATTAATTGTTCTGTGTTTGGACGGTGAGCTATTTAACATTTTATGAGTACAATTAGTATTTTTTATTTGTTTTAGAATTATTGAAGTTTGGATTACTCCTAAAAGTAACGGAGATCCCGGTAACTAAGCAAATTTTTATGTCACCATTATTTGTTATTTGTATGATGTAATGTTTTATTTGTCATTTGGACTGTTGTAAATTTGTATGTGTACGTTACTCCGGATTGTGTAGAGTACAATAATGCAACAACTGTGTCAATAATTTGGTAAAGTAACAGCATTTGGTCGTCTATTTTAGGTCACCAGGGGCTAAGGTCTCCTCCTGGTTACTTTGATGACATGCTACGTTTGTTCTAATACAGCTTTCTTAAAAAAAATGTTCGGAACTACCCTCGCATTGCAAGGATAGTACCGTGCCATTTTTTTCTGCATGGGTAGCCGGTGGTGAAATGGTACAGTACCGCCCGACATTGAAATAGGTACAACATACTTGATTATTTTTGTCACAACAACACATTTTTTTTGTAAAATAACTTAATTTCAATTAATACAGCGAAGCCGGATACCAGTGTGGGAAAGAGAGACAAGTTATTTATTTAATTGATCACATGTGCACTACCACAAAGTAAATCCCTACATCCAGTTTGGTGAGATCTGTGAAATGAATGAATGTATGGTCGTCTGCTAGCCACAGATAGTGAATGTGAATATATGATCATCTTTGAGACGATCCTTTGGCCACCTTTGGTGGGACCAAAGAGATGAAATTTACCAGAGCTTTGAGCGACTGAAATGTGGCTGACCAATACGGCAGCAAGGTGCTCCCCCACTTCGGCAGAGGTGCGAGAGGACCTGAAGAACGGCCATGTTTCAGCACTCTACCGCTAGATCTTGTGTTGTTCAGACCTGTGTTAGGTGTGCTCCGTAAAGACAAAAGAGTGGAGACATGGTATGCATACCGAGCGAGGTGGCGCATTGGTTAGCACACTGGACTCGCATTCGGGAGGACAACGATTCAATCCTGTCTCCGGCCATCCTGATTTAGGTTTTCCGTTATTTCCCTAAATCGCTTCAGGCAAATGCAGGGATGGATCCTTTGGAAGGGCACGGCCGATTTCCTTCTCCATCCTTCCCTAACCGGAGCTTGCACTCCGTCTCTAATGACCTCGTTGTCGACGGGACGCTAAACACTAATCTCCCCCCCCCCCCCCATGGTATGCATGTGGAATATTTAAGAGTAGTTTGAAATAATAATTTCTCTATTTCAGGAACTTTTGTGGGGAGAATTAAATGTCAGGCAGGTAATATTAATGGGATCATAGTAATCTTCAGATGTGACCAACGGTCACAATGAAACCACGTGTAGCAATAAGTTGAAATACTTCCGTGTGCTTAAGTTAAGCTGAATTACTAGCGTGTGTAGTATAAGTGGAAATATTTACGGAATGGCGTGTGCAGGACTTGAAATTAGAGACGAGGACTTCCACGTGGTGAGTACTGTGTGAGTCTCGATCTGTGATGATGAATATGCTCTTAATATTACTTTGCATGTTATGTTTCCGTGTGACGCTTGATTCAAACTATAATACTCTGAGAGAGAAGCAAGGTGAGTCAGCCGTCTATGCAGCAACGCCACTTGGCTTGCATTGCACAGGAAGACGTACATATATCTCCATAGGTCATAGTAGGAAAGAAGAATTACGAAGTGGGGCAGTGTCGTGTGAAACTGGGATAAATACTAATTGAAGTGGGAAAGCTGAAAGTGATAGTGTTTTGACTATTCCTTGTGTTGTATGCCATGTTGCAGTGTGGTGTATATCAGGTAATTTGGGTATGTGTGGTTTGCATGGTAGTTGCAGAGGTAGTGGGTTATGCGTGTTCCTTTTGTACTGCTCGGTCTGGAGGAAAGTTTCGTGATGATGGTTGTGAGAGTCGAAGTGTGAGATATAGCAAAAAGATCCACCATCCTACCCAGAAAGTGCACTGTAGCGTTGATTAATTACGAGACCATAAGATAGAGAATCACCAATGTAAAGCCATGCCCACTGGGCGGAATTTCTCATGTGTCATTATTGTAGGTTATAGAATTTGTGTGTTTAGGTTATAGAATTTATCGGAATAAATAAGATAGTGAAAAGAAAAAGATTGGTGGCCTTTTCCTTCGAATTGTATGTTGTCATGATATCCAGAATTTATAATGTGTGCACCACTCATATTCAGTGCGATGGCCACGTGTTTATAAAAGCCGTTAAATAAAAAAAAAAGAAAGTGTGGTATCTTCAGTGCGTAGTGAACAGTCAGAGTTCTGTAAATTGCTGATAGTCATATGAGCGTTTCCGTTGCTCATATTCGTACAGGAGTATAATATGTAACTTTATTGTGAGTACTAGAGTTCATGTTACTCGACAGATAAGAATGAGTCCACTCGCTTGGCAGACCACTCATCTTGCAGGCCTGACTGCTTGATGCCACAGTATGAGCAAGGCATGTGGGTGCCTCTCACCTTGATTAGCGGGGTGTTATCAAGACCGTAGCTGACAGACCTAGAAATATTTGTGAACCTGGGTTGCTCGGTGCTGAGATGGAACATCTCCACAATGCCCTAATCAAGAACGGATATTCGTCCGCCGTAATAAAACGTGCGTGGAGACAGCCACGCAGAAACAATAGTGACGTACAGGCTACTGAAAAATCTGAGGTTTTCCTGCAGTTTGTTAAAAATGTAACGGAAATAATAGGGAGCACCTTGACACAAGCGGAATATTACCGTAATTTACAAGCCCACCAGGAAGATACAGGAATACCTTAAGCCTGCCAGGGACTCTCGCAAACCATTGGAAAAAGATGGAGTGTATAGAATCCCATGCAGCTGTGGAGATGTTTATGTGGGTACCACTAAAGGAACTGTTTCAAAACGTTTGGAAGAGCACAAGGGCAATTGTAGAAGAGGATAAACGGAACGATCAGCTGTTGCGGAGCATGCTTTCCAGCCAGGTAACCACCATATTAGTTTCGAGGAGACGCAAGTTCTAGCGGCCACAAGCGGCTATTACGAAAGGCTCTATAGGGAGGCAATCGAAATCCCAAACACTCTAATAATTTCAATCGAAAGGAGGAGGGCGTGCAATTAAACGGTATATGGATGCCGGTGTTGAAGAAGATGTGTACCACCCGTCCACCACTGGGTGATGGTAACGGCGATCGACGGCAGCGGACAGCGAACAGTTGCACTGACGTTTTCAAAACACGTGACGTCACGCCTCGGCGCGGGAGCGCGCGGACACGGAGTGAAGCGGCAGTCAGTAGCGAGCCAGTGGGTGTGCTGGACCTTTCATCGAGGTACGCACCCCCTTGAAGATGTCCTCCGCAGACGGGGACGAAACGTTGGGAATTGACACAGAATTCATATACCGACCACGGCTTAACAGTTAATTTTAATGGACATGACATTTCCGATCGTGAAAGTCTACAGTTTAGAATGTGTTCAGAACTTCTAAGTTCATTGGGAGATGCGGAAATCGGACGACTAATCAACGCACAGGAAACACATCATCAGATTTTTGAAAAAACCTCATCCACACATAATCGAAGACAGTAAGGGGATATACGTGCGAGACCTATCGCAAAACGTACTTAACTGCTCATGCAGTGAAGTTGCTGTCAAGACGGATACATAGAAGAAGGGAAAAGGGAACTTAGGATGAATTACCTGACGATCAGTATAGCTTTCGGAAAGGTAAGGGCATCAGAGAGGTCATTCTGACGTTCCGATTGATAAACTAAGCAAGACTCAGAAAAGTCAAGACGTATCCGTCGGATTTGTTGACCTGGAAAAAGCGTTCGACTATTTACAATGTTACAATATGCTCGAAATTCCAAGAAAAATAGAAGTAAGCAACATGGAATGACGTCTAATATATAATTTGTACAGTAACAAAGAGGAAACAGCAAAAATGGGTGACCAAGGACGAGGATTAAAATGGGTGTAAGACCGGGATGAAGTCTTTTTCCTCTACTGTTCAGTACACAAGTCGAAGGAGCACCGAGAAAAATAAAGGGAAGGTTTCTAAGTAGGATTGAAATTCAAGATAAACAGACGTGAACGACTTATCGGTGGTGACATTACTGTTATCAGTGAATGTGTAGAAGCATTATAGTACTTGTTGAAAAGAGTGAATGATTTGGTGAGTACACAGTATGGACTGAGAGTAAACCGAAGAAAGCCGAAAATACCGAAGAGAAGCAAAGAATTGACTAGCGGTAAACTTAACGTCAGAATTTTGTTCATGAAAAAGACGAAGTTAAGGAATTATGCTAGCTTGAAAGCAAAATAGCACATGACTGACGAAGTGAAGAAGACATAGAAAGCAGACTAACACCAGCGAATAGGGCGTTCCTGACCAAAATCAGTCTCTTGGTATCAAATATCACCGTTAATTTGAGAAAGAAATTTCGAAGAATATATGTTTGGATCACAGAATTGTATGGTACTGAAGCGGAGAACTGGAGGAAAAACCAAAAAGAAGGGAATCGAAGTGTCTGAGATGTGGCTCTATAGAAGTATATCGAAAATTAGGATGACTGGTTAGATAAGGTATGAGGGGGCTGTCCACAGGATCTGTGAAATTGGAAATAAATGGAAAACACTGACAGAAAGGAGGTACAGGACGATAGGAGACTTAGGGAATCACTTCAATGGTACTACAGCTAGCTGCACAGGGTAAAAATTGTAAAGACGGGGGACTGGAGTACATCGTACAAACGACTGACGACGTAGGTTTGAAGTGCTAGTCTGAGGTGGAAAGGTTGCCACAAGAGAGGAACTAGTATCGGACCACAACAAACCTGTTAGATGACTGATGGTTATTAAAAAAATAGAAAAAAAGCATTGCGGTAGTTGTTGGCTAATAGAAAATTTACCCGTGTAGAGAATAATATGTTGTCTGGTTTTTGAGCTCTTCCCATATGGAACGTCGATACGATTTCACATTGTGCAAAGTTTTCTTTCTGCTTCCTTGATTTGCACCTGTACCGCGTTGCCTGGTTTTGCACGCAAGTTCCGTCGCTTTCTCCGACGGCTCCATTACTTTGTTTTTCATTTCAGTTTTTGATTGTAATTTTTGTTAATTGTACTCTGGTATGACGTGACCAAAGGCTACTTGTCACAGTGTGAGTGCCTGCACTGATAAGAGAAAAATTATAAGGAACTTAAGAAAGAGAAAAGTGTCTTACAAATAAAAATCGAGTAATTTTAGAGCAGCATAGGCAGTGCAATACTCTGCGGTTTGCCCGTGCCGTACAGGGTAATGGGGAAGTGTCACAAGAAAAACCTTTGAACTTAGATTGGAAAATCTGCAGTCTGTCGCTGTTATTTTTCAGTTACGCTACTAGGATAATAAAAATGAAATCTGGTCAATGGAGTACAGCATCCCGTACGACGAGTAAAAAAGTATTAAGTAAGTGCAAATCTATTTAAAGCCTTACTGACGTAATCGACCGTGACTGCTTCATAAATAAGATTTTATTTTTTACAGATACCGCTAATAATTAGAAAATTAAATAAGTAAGTGTTGTGGACTGACAAGACAGCCAGTCCACAGTGACGGGTAACCGAAATGCACGCGTTACTCACGCCGGCTGGCGTGAGGTCTGAAACAGGATACGTGATGAATGCTATAAAGAAAAGTTAACTTTAATTCATCCTTGTGGTACATCGCTATTGTTAATACAAGTGAGACTCTCTCCAGATATGGTTAATGGCGCCTTGCTAGGTCGTAGTCATGGACTTAGCTGAAGGCTATTCTAACTGTCTCTCGGCAAATGAGAGAAAGGCTTCGTCAGTGTAGTCGCTAGCAAAGTCGTCGTACAACTGGGGCGAGTGCTAGTCCGTCTCTCTAGACCTGCCGTGTGGTGGCGCTCGGTCTGCAAATACTGACTGTGGCAACACGCGGGTCCGACATGTACTAATGGACCGCGGCCGATTTAAAGCTACCACCTAGCAAGTGTGGTGTCTGGCGGTGACACCACAGTAAGTAGTCAAAAATTTTTTTGACTTCTAGCGGTAATTGCTAAACATTTTCATATGTGTAAGTCTGTTTCAGTGAGTGAACGTGGTAGTTTTTGTTGAATTAATCAACAACACTAATCAGAAACCTCTCGCCCATGTGCGAGGATGTCAGATTTAGAAAACCGAGATACTTGAGCCACAGCCTACCAGATGGTCTCGCACTGAAACCAGAGATATTTCCGACTCTCTAGTGAAGACTAAGAATATTTCCTTTCCTCGTAAATATGACACCAAATGGTATAACTGACTGAAAATACGAATAGTAAATCCGTTCTTGCGTATCAGTGCAAGAGACAGTGAACATAAATCTTATCCCGGGTTCGATTCCCGGCGGGGTCAGGGATTTTCTCTGCCTCGTGATGACTGGCTGTTATGTGCTGTCCTTAGGTTAGTTAGGTTTAAGTAGTTCTAAGTTCTAGGGGACCGATGGCCATAGATGTTAAATCCCATAGTGCTCAGAGACATTTTTTTAAACATAAATGTTATCGTAAACATAGTAAGAAATTGCTTCCCTGCAAGAAAGACAATGTGATACTTGCAAGAGAGCTGTTCGTTTATTTTAGACCTAAGAATTTAAAATGCTCAACGTTACCAATTATTTTATAACTTTCTGAGAAGAAAATTTCGCTTCTGCAGAAGAGTCGTGGCAGAAATTGTTTTTATTCTGTTGGGCAGAAATTAGGTGCTGAAGCTATTTCGTAGACCACGTGTCACCATAAAAAAATGATATCCTTATACAATGATGAGCCAGATCATGATGGCCATTGCCCACCACGAGGTTGTATGCTCCCTATTGGCGCTGAGGGCACGTGACGAGTTAGGAGAAGTATATTAGCGAAAGAAACGAATGGCGAATCATTATAGCGACGACAAGTGGTGCAAAAGCAGAAATCCGCCGACTCACGCGACTCTGACGAAAGCCAGATTGTTGCGGCCCAATGCCTGGGAGCAAGCATCTCGGAAACAACGAAGCTGGTCGGTTGTTGGCGTGCTACTTTCGTGAGCGTCTGTGGAAAGTGGTTGAAGAATGCTGAAACCACGAGTAGGCGACAAGGAGTTGGTCGTCCATACCTCAGAACATAGGCCTCGCCGGCCTGCCCGCAGGACAGGCGGCGATCTGCGGCGGCCCTGACGTCACAGTGTCTTGGAGCACACAGGTCAGGGCAGAGCGCTGAACACGGCGTTGCGCAGCAGAGGGCGCTACGTGCTCCCGTCTTCACCCACCAACATCGTCAGTTATGATTACAGAGCGTACCGGATCATCGAGATCGGACCTCGAATCAGTGCAGTCGTCTTGCCTTATCGGATGAATCCCGTCTACTCTTAAACGAGGTTGCTGGTCGTGTGCAGATACGCGGTCATCTCGCATTTCTCGAAACATGCAGTGCGCCACGGATGCAGGCAGGTGGGAGCAGTATTATGAGTGCATTCCCCTGGGCTTCCGTGGGACACGCAGTAGTAATCGAATGCATCATGACAGCTATCGAGTACGTGAATAAACTCCTGGAAATTGAAATAAGAACACCGTGAATTCATTGTCCCAGGAAGGGGAAACTTTATTGACACATTCCTGGGGTCAGATACATCACATGATCACACTGACAGAACCACAGGCACATAGACACAGGCAACAGAGCATGCACAATGTCGGCACTAGTACAGTGTATATCCACCTTTCGCAGCAATGCAGGCTGCTATTCTCCCATGGAGACGATCGTAGAGATGCTGGATGTAGTCCTGTGGAACGGCTTGCCATGCCATTTCCACCTGGCGCCTCAGTTGGACCAGCGTTCGTGCTGGACGTGCAGACCGCGTGAGACGACGCTTCATCCAGTCCCAAACATGCTCAATGGGGGACAGATCCGGAGATCTTTCTGGCCAGGGTAGTTGACTTAAACCACGTTGGGTGGCACGGGATACATGCGGACGTGCATTGTCCTGTTGGAACAGCAAGTTCCCTTGCCGGTCTAGGAATGGTAGAACGATGGGTTCGATGACGGTTTGGATGTACCGTGCACTATTCAGTGTCCCCTCGACGATCACCAGTGGTGTACGGCCAGTGTAGGAGATCGCTCCCCACACCACGATGCCGGCTGCTGGCCCTGTGTGCCTCGGTCGTATGCAGTCCTGATTGTGGCGCTCACCTGCACGGCGCCAAACACGCATACGACCATCATTGGCACCAAGGCAGAAGCGACTCTCATCGCTGAAGACGACACGTCTCCATTCGTCCCTCCATTCACGCCTGTCGCGACACCACTGGAGGCGGGCTGCACGATGTTGGGGCGTGAGCGGAAGACGGCCTAACGGTGTGCGGGACCGTAGCCCAGCTTCATGGAGACGGTTGCGAATGGTCCTCGCCGATACCCCAGGAGCAGCAGTGTCCCTAATTTGCTGGGAAGTGGCGGTGCGGTCCCCTACGGCACTGCGTAGGATCCTACGGTCTTGGCGTGCATCCGTGCGTCGCTGCGGTCCGGTCCCAGGTCGACGGGCACGTGCACCTTCCGCCGACCACTGGCGACAACATCGATGTACTGTGGAGACCTCACGCCCCACGTGTTGAGCAATTCGGCGGTACGTCCACCCGGCCTCCCGCATGCCCACTATACGCCCTCGCTCAAAGTCCGTCAACTGCACATACGGTTCACGTCCACGCTGTCGCGGCATGCTACCAGTGTTAAAGACTGCGATGGAGCTCCGTATGCCACGGCAAACTGGCTGACACTGACGGCGGCGGTGCACAAATGCTGCGCAGCTAGCGCCATTCGACGGCCAACACCGCGGTTCCTGGTGTGTCCGCTGTGCCGTGCGTGTGATCATTGCTTGTACAGCCCTCTCGCAGTGTCCGGAGCAAGTATGGTGGGTCTGACACACCTGTGTCAATGTGTTCTTTTTTCCATTTCCAGGACTGTATTTTCAGGGGCCGTCTGTAACTCGTTATGCTTGATGTAGCCCCCAACAGCAGTGGCATCTTCCGGCAGGACAATTGTTCCTCTCAAAAAGTCAGAATCGTGCTGCAGTGGTTTAAGGAGCGTGACTGTGAACTCAGGTTGATGTTTTTGCTATCAAATTCTGCTTATCTGTATCTGATGAAACCCAATTGGGACGCTATCGGGCGCCAGCTGCGCGCCCACAAACCAACCACCCGTAAATTACGGGAAGTGTGTGACCTGTGCGTAGACATCTGGTGCTACAAATCTCTAGATACCTATCATGTACTTGTCGAATCCATATCACGCAGAGTCACTGCTGAACTGCGTTCCAGAAGTGCACCAATACGCTTTTAAATACGTGGTCATAATGATTTTGGCTCATCTGTGCAAACTATAGACTGGCTCTGTGTGGGTCGAAACTGTCTGAAAACGTAGGCCACCGACAGAGAAACAAATTATTGGACCAAATACTTGGACTAGAGATGGGTAGATCGCGAACGGGTGCAAAGGAACGGTTCACCGAGATGAACGAAAGGACCGAGGAACGAATTCCAAGGAACGATCGGTTCATAGTTCACTTCGGTCGTGGCGGTCTACTTTGAGTTCCCGGGAACGAGGAACGATCGGTTCATAGTTCACTAGTTCACTTTGGTCGCGGCGGTCACTTTGGCAGTTCTCGTTCCAGCCTCGGTCGCGTGCTCATCTCAGTCTCGGTCTCCCTCGGCCGCACTCGTCGTTCTTCGCATGACCACCTATCTCAGTTCCACTGCCGACTGCTCCTAGTTAGTTCAGTATCCAGTTGTTCGTTTCGTTCACTGCGCTCGCCTATTTTAGATGTGTTCCAAACTGTTCTTGCACTTGGTTCTGGCTATTTAGCGTCCACGAACGGTAATCAAAAAGTATTTTATAGTTACGTAAATTACATAAAAGTTACGTTGTATGTACTAGGTACGTCTTTTCAGGTAACAAAAGGGCATATCAGCTCACTTCATTATATCAATGAACAGCAGAAGACATACTTATAACAAGGCAAGTTTTTTTGTTATTCATATATTTTTTGGTGTCATCGACTTGATTTAGCAGCTAACTTTCAATAATTTGCTTAATTTTTAGTGTAAGAAAATTCATATAAAACGATTTTCATGTATCTTTCATATACAAAACATCACATTTAGGAAGGCTCTAATTATTTTTAAGTTTGGTTCTTTCCAATTTACATTACCTGCTAGTTTGGTTTCTTTGAAAAAAAAAAGTGGGTTGTGGGTCATTTTGGCTTAGTAGGAAAAGCGATGCCTCCTCATTCGAAAAGACATAGATTGCCATAAAGTCGTATTTACTTATTATCTCAAAAACATTTTTTCAGAAGGAGCTTTCAAAACAAAAACTTTATTACCGCGAACTTAATTATTATTATTATTGCTGCATTAACTTTAATAATTCAACATAAAAATCTAATTTTTACTAAGCGTGTGACGCAATTATGAGAAAACCGCATTTTATTTTATGCTTCCATAAAGTCTACTTCGCTTACGAACTCAGAGAACGTGAGGTATATATAGGGTGTAAACGATTATTGTTTACAACGTAGCAAAGCTATGTAGTGGAAGTCGAATTTTATACAAGACACTTGTGGTCTATTAAGTTGCGAAACAGCCACCAACAGGTTTACAAGACTACATGAGCTATAGCCCATGTGCGTCGTGTGAGATTTTCATGTTCTCTTCTCCAGCTCTCTACACATCGTCATCTATTGTTTCACAATTGTTGCTTGCATTAGCTTGTTATTTCTTCACTGCCTAGTTATTACATGTTTGTCTGTTTGTTGCATCTGCTCGTAACGGGCAACACATCGTCCGTAATTGGCGAATAGTCTATACTCGAGGCCGGTTTTCTGTGCGCTACCCGATGTTATTTCCCTGCGATCAGCCACACAACGCTACTGTTGGGTAAACGAGAGGATCTTCAGAATCACAGAAATTACTTCTAAAAGTGTGTAAGAACTCTGTAATGAATAAAAACTCTATACTCCAGGGATGAGGCAAGTGTCCTCCATCCTTCAGTCACCTATACTACTAGTTTTCAGTTTTTCATAAGAACCATATACCAAGCACAAATGAACGGTGAACGAGTAAAAATAAACGGTTCCCAAAGAAGAACGATCAGCAGGATGAACGAGTTTGCCCATCTCTAACGTGAACGGTGCGCGGTTACAACAGGCACCAGAACAGTTTGGGAGTTCCTGCCAGGGCCTGACGGCCCTCCCCCCTTCCCCCCCGCCAACCCGGCCTCAGGGCACGTGTTTGTGGCTGATCGGCAGCGCTTGTAAGGCACGCTGAGCAGACGCGCTTCCGGCCGCCGCTCACCCCGTGGCCTTGTGGGATGCCGTGATGGATGGTCGCCATCACCGCCGCGGGGCTTTTACGGCGAGATGAGTCGGCGCACGAGGACTTTAATTACGTATTTGGCGATCGCTCGATGCCTATCGATTACGGCCCAGCGGGCAGATATGACGCGCCGCCGGAGGCCATCCATCTTGGTCCGCGGCCTCGCGCCCCGGCGCTCGGCGGGTCGCCCGCGGCCTCCCACGACCGCTGCCGATACGGTCCGACAGCCGCGCGCTCCGTCTCGGGCCATTTCCCGTTTCCCGCCTCGAATAGCGGTGCGCTCATTTTTCCCTGTCTCGTTCGTGTCAGGGAGTGTTCGACTGTTTCGTAACACGTGGGTGGAATACCGAAATAGCTTTTGAACGACTCACAAACCACACACATTGCAGATACAGAATTTCTTTGTAGCTTTGAATTTACTTCGGTCAACAGTCCTACAATATGTCAGAAACGACAGCCCACGTTCCGCCTTGATTGTTAAGGCTTTTATTCACCTAACAATCGTTGTTTTGGCCTGTAACGCCATTCAAGCGATAACTGACCGTCGAGCGCCTAAATATCCTACAACACTCACACATTCCACGTCATTTGCGTAATTATAGAATGAGACTGACCGAAAAGACGACGACCTTTTAACAATAAAGATCTTATGTGGAAGTTTTTGATGTTGAATTGTTACATGAAATTGACAGACATGACAATCTAGTCATAATTCAGGTGAAATTGTTGTAACTGGCATGTTTCGTATACATCTTGGCACTGCCAGAAGATTTTTTTTTTTTGTTTCCACAATAAATTTATATTCGAGGCAAAAAATCTAGTTATCAGTTTCCTATTTTGTAATACAAGTTATATTTGAACTCCGGCGTAGTGAACTGCCTATAGATGCTAAATATTGGTACGAAACGACCGTGAAGTTAAATGTTTATCAGTTTCTCATGAAACTGCTTTGGCGGTGCTGCACTGATGCATCACATTGACACTTTTTTTTTTTTATCTAGAGCGGTCATTTGCACTAGAATACTGGTTTTCACTCTGTGTGGCGTAGCAAACGGCAACCATCTTAACTTCTGTGTGTGTCGTCCACATGATGACGCCACAGACATACATTACTAGACTGGCGAAGGCGCATCTTTTGCTGAAACCTGACGTTTAATGAGATAAGATGACTTCAGGTAGTTTGTGTACGGTACTACTACGGTTCTCTGCAACGAAATGATGTTGTAAGCTTCACGAGGTGGTTTGAACAAGCTCTAGGAGTTGAGCAAATATTTCTATAGAAGCTGAGTGTAACATACATATTGTAGAATCGTGTTATGGGAAGAACATCTATTTACATACACACTGATGAGCCCCAATATGGCCATTTGCTTGGAAACTTATTTGTCCGCCTTTGGAATGAAATACATCACTGATTCTTGCTTAATCAGGGATCCAACAGTTCGCTGGTACGTTTTCGGGGATGTGCGGCACTAGACGTACACCGATAGGTCATGCAATTCGCGGAAAAAACGGACCGCTGATTTGCGTACGTGGCGATGGCACCCGATATCGACAATGATAGGTCACATAGGATTTACATCAGGCGAATTTGTTCTCTGAAACATCAACATGGATCTTCTATAATGCTCCTCAAAGCACTGTAGCACGTTTCTTGGTCCGAGACACGGACAATTGTACTGCCGAAAGATGACGTCGCTGTCGAGGAAAACATCAACCACGAAGGGACGCAGGTAGTTCGCTGCTGCCAGCGTGTCTTCCATTACTACTACAGATCCGATCCCAGCGCAGGAGAATACCTCCCATAGCACAATACTGCTCCCACTATCCTGAGTCCGTAGCTGCAAATTTCGAGCGGCTGTTCACCTCTATGACAGCGTTTGTGGAAACGACCATGGATCCAGTGTAGCATAAATGTGATTCACCCGGAGCGCCGACACGTTTCTGTTGATCGACAGTCGAATCCCGATGGTGCCGCGCCCACCGCAATGTTAACTGATGATGTCGTTGGCTCAACATGCAAACACGTAGGGGTGGTCTGCTGCGGAGCTCCATGTTCAGAAATGTGGGATGAACGGTGTTCTCCGAAATACTTGTGCGTGCACCAGCGTTGCGCCGATTCGGCACAGATGACACACATCTTCACCTATCCTGCTTTACAGAGCATATAAGTCTCCGAGCACAACGTTCTGTGAAGAGTCGCGTACGTCCAACCGTTTAGCACCTATTGGTAATTTCACTGTCCTTCTACCTCTGTCCGTAGATGTTCACGACAGTAGCGCATGAACATTTCACCAGCTTCGCCACTTTCGAGATACTAGTTCTTGGGCTCTGCCTAATAATAATCTGCCCTTTGTCAAAGCTGCTTAATGAATTTCCCCAACTGTAGCCCTTTTCCTTGCGCGTGCAGCAGCGTTGCGCCGTTTCGGCACAGATGACACACATCTTCACCAATCCTGCTTTACATAGCAAATAAGTCTCCGAGCCCCACGTTCTGTGAAGAGTCACGTACGTCCAACCGTTTAGCACCTATTGGTAATTTCACTGTCCTTCTACCTCTGTCCGTAGATGTTCACGACAGTAGCGCATGAATATTTCACCAGCTTCGCCACTTTCGAGATACTAGTTCTCGGGATCTGCGTAATAATAATCTGCCCTTTGTCAAAGCTGCTTAATGAATTTCCCCAACTGTAGCCCTTTTCCTTGTGCGTGCACCAGCGTTGCGCCGATTCGGCACAGATGACACACATCTTCACCTATCCTGCTTTACAGAGCATATAAGTCTCCGAGCACAACGTTCTGTGAAGAGTCGCGTACGTCCAACCGTTTAGCACCTATTGGTAATTTCACTGTCCTTCTACCTCTGTCCGTAGATGTTCACGACAGTAGCGCATGAACATTTCACCAGCTTCGCCACTTTCGAGATACTAGTTCTTGGGCTCTGCCTAATAATAATCTGCCCTTTGTCAAAGCTGCTTAATGAATTTCCCCAACTGTAGCCCTTTTCCTTGCGCGTGCAGCAGCGTTGCGCCGTTTCGGCACAGATGACACACATCTTCACCAATCCTGCTTTACATAGCAAATAAGTCTCCGAGCCCCACGTTCTGTGAAGAGTCACGTACGTCCAACCGTTTAGCACCTATTGGTAATTTCACTGTCCTTCTACCTCTGTCCGTAGATGTTCACGACAGTAGCGCATGAATATTTCACCAGCTTCGCCACTTTCGAGATACTAGTTCTCGGGATCTGCGTAATAATAATCTGCCCTTTGTCAAAGCTGCTTAATGAATTTCCCCAACTGTAGCCCTTTTCCTTGTGCGTGCACCAGCGTTGCGCCGATTCGGCACAGATGACACACATCTTCACCTATCCTGCTTTACAGAGCATATAAGTCTCCGAGCACAACGTTCTGTGAAGAGTCGCGTACGTCCAACCGTTTAGCACCTATTGGTAATTTCACTGTCCTTCTACCTCTGTCCGTAGATGTTCACGACAGTAGCGCATGAACATTTCACCAGCTTCGCCACTTTCGAGATACTAGTTCTTGGGCTCTGCCTAATAATAATCTGCCCTTTGTCAAAGCTGCTTAATGAATTTCCCCAACTGTAGCCCTTTTCCTTGCGCGTGCAGCAGCGTTGCGCCGTTTCGGCACAGATGACACACATCTTCACCAATCCTGCTTTACATAGCAAATAAGTCTCCGAGCCCCACGTTCTGTGAAGAGTCACGTACGTCCAACCGTTTAGCACCTATTGGTAATTTCACTGTCCTTCTACCTCTGTCCGTAGATGTTCACGACAGTAGCGCATGAATATTTCACCAGCTTCGCCACTTTCGAGATACTAGTTCTTGGGCTCTGCGTAATAATATTCTGCCCTTTGTCAAAGCTGCTTAATGAATTTCCACAACTGTAGCCCTTTTCCTTGTGTGTGCACCAGCGTTGCGCCGTTTCGGCACAGATGACACACATCTTCACCTATCCTGCTTTACAGAGCAAATAAGTCTCCGAGCCCCACGTTCTGTGAAGAGTCACGTACGTCCAACCGTTTAGTACCTATTGGTAATTTCACTGTCCTTCTACCTCTGTCCGTAGATGTTCACGACAGTAGCGCATGAATATTTCACCAGCTTCGCCACTTTCGAGATACTAGTACTCGGGCTCTGCGTAATAATATTCTGCCCTTTGTCAAAGCTGCTTAATGAATTTCCCCAACTGCAGCTCTTTTCCTTTTGCGAGCACCAGCGTTGCGCCGTTTCGGCACAGATGACGCACATCTTCACCAATCCTGCTTTACAGAGCAAATCAGTTTCCGAGCCCCACGTTCTGTGAAGACTCACGTGTGTCCAACCGTCTAGCACCTATTGCTAATTTCACTGTCCTTCTACCTCTGTCCGTATATGTTCACGATAGTAGCGCAAGAATATTTCACCAGCTTCGCCACTTTCGAGATACTAGTTCTCGGGCTCTGCGTAATAATAATCTGCCCTTTGTCAAAGCTGCTTAATGAAATTCCCCAACTGTAGCCCTTTTCCTTGTGCGTGCACCAGCGTTGCGCCGTTTCAGCACAGATGACACACATCTTCACCAATCCTGCTTTACAGAGCAAATAAGTCCCCGAGCCCCACGTTCTGTGAAGAGTCACGTACGTCCAACCGTTTAGCACCTATTGGTAATTTCACTGTCCTTCTACCTCTGTCCGTAGATGTTCACGACAGTAGCGCATGAATATTTCACCAGCTTCGCCACTTTCGAGATACTAGTTCTCGGGTTCTGCGTAATAATAATCTGCCCTTTGTCAAAGCTGCTTAATGAATTTCCCCAACTGTAGTCCTTTTCCATGCGCGAGTACCAGCATTGCGCCGTTTCAGCTCAGATGACACACATCTTCACCAATCCTGCTTTACAGAGCAAATAAGTCCCCGAGCCCCACGTTCTGTGAAAAGTCATGTACGTCCAACCGTTTAGCACCTATTGATAATTTCACTGTCCTTCTACCTCTGTCCGTAGATGTTCACGACAGTAGCGCATGAATATTACACCAGCTTCGCCACTTTCGAGATACTAGTTCTCGGGCTCTGCGTAACAATAATCTGCCCTTTGTGAAAGCTGCTTAATAAATTTCCCCAACTATAGCTCTTTACCTTTTGCGTGCACCAGCGTTGCGCCGTTTCGGCACAGATGACACACGTCTTCACCAATCCTGCTTTACAGAGCAAATAAGTCCAGGAGCCCAACGTTCTGTGAAGACGTTTAGCATCTATTCGTAATTTGACTGTCCTTCTACCTCTGTCCGTAGATGTTCACGACAGTAGCGCATGAATATTTCACCAGCATCGCCTCTTTCGAGATACTAGTTCTTGGGCTATGCGTAAAAATAATCTGCCCTTTGTCAAAGCTGCTTAATAAATTTCCCCAACTGTAGCTCTTTTCCTTTTGCGTGCACCAGCATTGCGCCGTTTCCGCACAGATGACCCACATCTTCACCAATCCTGCTTTACAGAGCAAATAAGTCTCCGAGCCCCACGTCCTGTGAAGAGTCACGTATGTCCTACCGTTTAGCACCTATTGGTAATTTCGTTGTCCTTCTACCTCTGTCCATAGATGTTCACGACAGTAGCGCATGAATATTTCACCAGGTTCGCCACTTTCGAGATACTAGTTCTCGGGCTCTGCGTAATAATAATCTGCCCTTTGTCAAAGTTGCTTAATGAATTTCCCCAACTGTAGCCCTTTTCCTTGTGCGTGCACCAGCGTTGCGCCGTTTCAGCACAGATGACAAACATCTTCACCAATCCTGCTTTACAGAGCAAATAAGTCCCCGAGCCTCACGTTCTGTGAAGAGTCACGTACGTCCAACCGTTTAACACCTATTGGTAATTTCACTGTCCTTCTACCTCTGTCCGTAGATGTTCACGACAGTAGCGCATGAATATTTCACCAGCTTCGCCACTTTCGAGATACTAGTTCTTGGGCTCTGCGTAATAATAATCTGCCCTTTGTCACAGCTGCTTAATGAATTTCCCCAACTGTAGCCCTTTTCCTTGTGCGTGCACCAGCGTTGCGCAGTTTTGGTACAGATGACAAACATCTTCACCAATCCTGCTTTACAGAGCAAATAAGTCCCCGAGCCTCACGTTCTGTGAAGAGTCACGTACGTCCAACCGTTTAGCACCTATTGGTAATTTCACTGTCCTTCTACCTCTGTCCGTAGATGTTCACGACAGTAGCGCATGAATATTTCACCAGCTTCGCCACTTTCGAGATACTAGTTCTCGGGCTCTGCGTAATAATAGTCTGCCCTTTGTCAAAGCTGCTTACTAAATTTCCCCAACTGTAGCTCTTTTCCTTGTGCGTGCACCAGCATTGCGCCGTTTCAGCACAGATGACACACATCTTCACCAATCCTGCTTTACAGAGCAAATAAGTCTCCGAGCCCCACGTTCTGTGAAGAGTCACGTATGTCCTACCGTTTAGCACCTATTGGTAATTTCGCTGTCCTTCTACCTCTGTCCGTAGATGTTCACGACAGTAGCGCATGAATATTTCACCAGCTTCGCCACTTTCGAGATACTAGTTCTCGGGCTCTGCGTAATAATAATCTGCCCTTTGTCAAAGCTGCTTAATGAAATTCCCCAACTGTAGCCCTTTTCCTTGTGCGTGCACCAGTGTTGCGCCGTTTCGGCTCAGATGACACACATCTTCACCAATCCCGCTTTACAGAGCAAATAAGTCCCCGAGCCCCACGTTCTGTGAAGAGTCACGTACGTCCAACCGTTTAGCACCTATTGGTAATTTCACTGTCCTTCTACCTCTGTCCGTAGATGTTCACGACAGTAGCGCATGAATATTTCACCAGCTTCGCCACTTTCGAGATACTAGTTCTCGGGTTCTGCGTAATAATAATCTGCCCTTTGTCAAAGCTGCTTAATGAATTTCCCCAACTGTAGTCCTTTTCCATGCGTGAGTACCAGCATTGCGCCGTTTCAGCTCAGATGACACACATCTTCACCAATCCTGCTTTACAGAGCAAATAAGTCCCCGAGCCCCACGTTCTGTGAAAAGTCATGTACGTCCAACCGTTTAGCACCTATTGGTAATTTCACTGTCCTTCTACCTCTGTCCGTAGATGTTCACGACAGTAGCGCATGAATATTACACCAGCTTCGCCACTTTCGAGATACTAGTTCTCGGGCTCTGCGTAACAATAATCTGCCCTTTGTGAAAGCTGCTTAATAAATTTCCCCAACTATAGCTCTTTACCTTTTGCGTGCACCAGCGTTGCGCCGTTTCGGCACAGATGACACACATCTTCACCAATCCTGCTTTACAGAGCAAATAAGTCCAGGAGCCCAACGTTCTGTGAAGACGTTTAGCATCTATTGGTAATTTGACTGTCCTTCTACCTCTGTCCGTAGATGTTCACGACAGTAGCGCATGAATATTTCACCAGCATCGCCTCTTTCGAGATACTAGTTCTTGGGCTCTGCGTAATAATAATCTGCCCTTTGTCAAAGTTGCTTAATGAATTTCCCCAACTGTAGCCCTTTTCCTTGTGCGTGCACCAGCGTTGCGCCGTTTCAGCACAGATGACAAACATCTTCACCAATCCTGCTTTACAGAGCAAATAAGTCCCCGAGCCTCACGTTCTGTGAAGAGTCACGTACGTCCAACCGTTTAACACCTATTGGTAATTTCACTGTCCTTCTACCTCTGTCCGTAGATGTTCACGACAGTAGCGCATGAATATTTCACCAGCTTCGCCACTTTCGAGATACTAGTTCTTGGGCTCTGCGTAATAATAATCTGCCCTTTGTCACAGCTGCTTAATGAATTTCCCCAACTGTAGCCCTTTTCCTTGTGCGTGCACCAGCGTTGCGCAGTTTTGGTACAGATGACAAACATCTTCACCAATCCTGCTTTACAGAGCAAATAAGTCCCCGAGCCTCACGTTCTGTGAAGAGTCACGTACGTCCAACCGTTTAGCACCTATTGGTAATTTCACTGTCCTTCTACCTCCGTCCGTAGATGTTCACGACAGTAGCGCATGAATATTTCACCAGCTTCGCCACTTTCGAGATACTAGTTCTCGGGCTCTGCGTAATAATAGTCTGCCCTTTGTCAAAGCTGCTTACTAAATTTCCCCAACTGTAGCTCTTTTCCTTGTGCGTGCACCAGCATTGCGCCGTTTCAGCACAGATGACACACATCTTCACCAATCCTGCTTTACAGAGCAAATAAGTCTCCGAGCCCCACGTTCTGTGAAGAGTCACGTATGTCCTACCGTTTAGCACCTATTGGTAATTTCGCTGTCCTTCTACCTCTGTCCGTAGATGTTCACGACAGTAGCGCATGAATATTTCACCAGCTTCGCCACTTTCGAGATACTAGTTCTCGGGATCTGCGTAATAATAATCTGCCCTTTGTCAAAGCTGCTTAATGAATTTCCCCAACTGTAGCCCTTTTCCTTGTGCGTGCACCAGTGTTGCGCCGTTTCGGCTCAGATGACACACATCTTCACCAATCCCGCTTTACAGAGCAAATAAGTCTCCGAGCCCCACGTTCTGTGAAGAGTCACGCACGTCCTATAGTTTAGCACCTATTCGTAATTTCACTGTCCTTCTACCTCTGTCCGTAGATGTTCACGACAGTAGCGCAAGAATATTTCACCAGCTTCGCCACTTTCGAGATACTAGTTCTCGGGCTCTGCGTAATAATAATCTGTCCTTTGTCAAAGCTGCTTAATGAATTTCCCCAACTGTAGCCCTTTTCCTTGTGCGTGCACCAGCGTTGCGCCGTTTTGGCACAGATGACACACATCTTCATCAATCCTGCTTTACAGAGCAAATAAGTCCCCGAGCCCCACGTTCTGTGAAGAGTCACGTACGTCCAACCGTTTAGCACCTATTGGTAATTTCACTGTCCTTTTACCTCAGTCTGTAGATGTTCACGACAGTAGCGCATGAATATTTCACCAGCTTCGCCACTTTCGAGATACTAGTTCTTGGGCTCTGCGCAATAATAAACTGCCCTTTGTCAAAGCTGCTTAATGAATTTCCCCAACTGTAGCCCTTTTCCTTGTGCGTGCACCAGCGTTGCGCCGTTTTGGCACAGATAACACACATCTTCACCAATCTTGCTTTACAGAGCAAATAAGTCTCCGAGCGCCACGTTCTGTGAAGAGTCACGTACGTCCAACCGTTTAGCACCTATTGGTAATTTCACTGTCCTTCTACCTCTGTCCATAGATGTTCACGTCATTAGCGCATGAATATTTCACCAGCTTCGACACTTTCAAGATACTAGTTCTTGGGCTCTGCGTAATAATAATCTGCCCTTTGTCAAAGCTGCTTAATGAATTTCCCCAACTGTAGCCCTTTTCCTTTTGCGGGCACCAGCGTTGCGCCGTTTTGGCACAGATGATACACATCTTCACCAATCCTGCTTTACAGAGCAAATAAGTCTCCGAGCCCCACGTTCTGTGAAGAATCACGTACGTCCAACATTTAGCACCTATTGGTAATTTCACTGTCCTTCTACCTCTGTCCATAGATGTTCACGACAGTGGCGCATGGACATTTCACCAGTTTCGCCTCTTTCGAGATTATAGTTCTCAGGCTCTGCGTAATAATAATCTGCCCTTTGTCAAAGCTGCTTAATGAATTTCCACAACTGTAGCCCTTTTCCTTGTGTGTGCACCAGCGTTACGCCGTTTTGGCACAGATGACACACATCTTCACCAATCATGCTTTACAGAGCAAATAAGTCTCCGAGCCCCACGTTCTGTGAAGAGTCACGTACGTCCTATAGTTTAGCACCTATTGGTAATTTCACTGTCCTTCTACCTCTGTCCGTAGATGTTCACGACAGTAGCACAAGAATATTTCACCAGCTTCACCACTTTCGAGATACTAGTTCTCGGGCTCTGCGTAATAATAATCTGTCCTTTGTCAAAGCTGCTTAATGAATTTCCCCAACTGTAGCCCTTTTCCTTGTGCGTGCACCAGCGTTGCTCCGTTTCAGCACAGATGACACACATCTTCACCAATCCTGCTTTACAGAGCAAATAAGTCCCCGAGCCCCACGTTCTGTGAAGAGTCACGTACGTCCAACCGTTTAGCACCTATTGGTAATTTCACTGTCCTTTTACCTCAGTCTGTAGATGTTCACGACAGTAGCGCATGAATATTTCACCAGCTTCGCCACTTTCGAGATACTAGTTCTTGGGCTCTGCGCAATAATAAACTGCCCTTTGTCAAAGCTGCTTAATGAATTTCCCCAACTGTAGCCCTTTTCCTTGTGCGTGCACCAGCGTTGCGCCGTTTTGGCACAGATAACACACATCGTCACCAATCTTGCTTTACAGAGCAAATAAGTCTCCGAGCGCCACGTTCTGTGAAGAGTCACGTACGTCCAACCGTTTAGCACCTATTGGTAATTTCACTGTCCTTCTACCTCTCTCCGTAGATGTTCACGACAGTAGCGCATGAATATTTCACCAGCATCGCCTCTTTCGAGTTACTAGTTCTTGGGCTATGCGTAAAAATAATCTGCCCTTTGTCAAAGCTGCTTAATAAATTTCCCCAACTGTAGCTCTTTTCCTTTTGCGTGCACCAGCATTGCGCCGTTTCCGCACAGATGACCCACATCTTCACCAATCCTGCTTTACAGAGCAAATAAGTCTCCGAGCCCCACGTTCTGTGAAGAGTCACGTATGTCCTACCGTTTAGCACCTATTGGTAATTTCGCTGTCCTTCTACCTCTGTCCATAGATGTTCACGACAGTAGCGCATGAATATTTCACCAGGTTCGCCACTTTCGAGATACTAGTTCTCGGGCTCTGCGTAATAATAATCTGCCCTTTGTCAAAGTTGCTTAATGAATTTCCCCAACTGTAGCCCTTTACCTTGTGCGTGCACCAGCGTTGCGCCGTTTCAGCACAGATGACAAACATCTTCACCAATCCTGCTTTACAGAGCAAATAAGTCCCCGAGCCTCACGTTCTGTGAAGAGTCACGTACGTCCAACCGTTTAACACCTATTGGTAATTTCACTGTCCTTCTACCTCTGTCCGTAGATGTTCACGACAGTAGCGCATGAATATTTCACCAGCTTCGCAACTTTCGAGATACTAGTTCTTGGGCTCTGCGTAATAATAATCTGCCCTTTGTCACAGCTGCTTAATGAATTTCCCCAACTGTAGCCCTTTTCCTTGTGCGTGCACCAGCGTTGCGCAGTTTTGGTACAGATGACAAACATCTTCACCAATCCTGCTTTACAGAGCAAATAAGTCCCCGAGCCTCACGTTCTGTGAAGAGTCACGTACGTCCAACCGTTTAGCACCTATTGGTAATTTCACTGTCCTTCTACCTCTGTCCGTAGATGTTCACGACAGTAGCGCATGAATATTTCACCAGCTTCGCCACTTTCGAGATACTAGTTCTCGGGCTCTGCGTAATAATAGTCTGCCCTTTGTCAAAGCTGCTTACTAAATTTCCCCAACTGTAGCTCTTTTCCTTGTGCGTGCACCAGCATTGCGCCGTTTCAGCACAGATGACACACATCTTCACCAATCCTGCTTTACAGAGCAAATAAGTCTCCGAGCCCCACGTTCTGTGAAGAGTCACGTATGTCCTACCGTTTAGCACCTATTGGTAATTTCGCTGTCCTTCTACCTCTGTCCGTAGATGTTCACGACAGTAGCGCATGAATATTTCACCAGCTTCGCCACTTTCGAGATACTAGTTCTCGGGATCTGCGTAATAATAATCTGCCCTTTGTCAAAGCTGCTTAAGGAATTTCCCCAACTCTAGCCCTTTTCCTTGTGCGTGCACCAGCGTTGCGCCGTTTCGGCTCAGATGACACACATCTTCACCAATCCCGCTTTACAGAGCAAATAAGTCTCCGAGCCCCACGTTCTGTGAAGAGTCACGCACGTCCTATAGTTTAGCACCTATTGGTAATTTCACTGTCCTTCTACCTCTGTCCGTAGATGTTCACGACAGTAGCGCAAGAATATTTCACCAGCTTCGCCACTTTAGAGATACTAGTTCTCGGGCTCTGCGTAATAATAATCTGTCCTTTGTCAAAGCTGCTTAATGAATTTCCCCAACTGTAGCCCTTTTCCTTGTGCGTGCACCAGCGTTGCGCCGTTTCGGCACAGTTGACACACATCTTCATCAATCCTGCTTTACAGAGCAAATAAGTCCCCGAGCCCCACGTTCTGTGAAGAGTCACGTACGTCCAACCGTTTAGCACCTATTGGTAATTTCACTGTCCTTTTACCTCAGTCTGTAGATGTTCACGACATTAGCGCATGAATATTTCACCAGCTTCGCCACTTTCGAGATACTAGTTCTTGGGCTCTGCGCAATAATAAACTGCCCTTTGTCAAAGCTGCTTAATGAATTTCCCCAACTGTAGCCCTTTTCCTTGTGCGTGCACCAGCGTTGCGCCGTTTTGGCACAGATAACACGCATCTTCACCAATCTTGCTTTACAGAGCAAATAAGTCTCCGAGCGCCACGTTCTGTGAAGAGTCACGTACGTCCAACCGTTTAGCACCTATTGGTAATTTCACTGTCCTTCTACCTCTGTCCATAGATGTTCACGACATTAGCGCATGAATATTTCACCAGCTTCGACACTTTCAAGATACTAGTTCTTGGGCTCTGCGTAATAATAATCTGCCCTTTGTCAAAGCTGCTTAATGAATTTCCCCAACTGTAGCCCTTTTCCTTGTGCGGGCACCAGCGTTGCGCCGTTTTGGCACAGATGATACACATCTTCACCAATCCTGCTTTACAGAGCAAATAAGTCTCCGAGCTCCACGTTCTGTGAAGAATCACGTACGTCCAACATTTAGCACCTATTGCTAATTTCACTGTCCTTCTACCTCTGTCCATAGATGTTCACGACAGTGGCGCATGGACATTTCACCAGTTTCGCCACTTTCGAGATTATAGTTCTCAGGCTCTGCGTAATAATAATCTGCCCTTTGTCAAAGCTGCTTAATGAATTTCCACAACTGTAGCCCTTTTCCTTGTGTGTGCACCAGCGTTACGCCGTTTTGGCACAGATGACACACATCTTCACCAATCCTGCTTTACAGAGCAAATAAGTCTCCGAGCCCCACGTTCTGTGAAGAGTCACGTACGTCCTATAGTTTAGCACCTATTGGTAATTTCACTGTCCTTCTACCTCTGTCCGTAGATGTTCACGACAGTAGCACAAGAATATTTCACCAGCTTCACCACTTTCGAGATACTAGTTCTCGGGCTCTGCGTAATAATAATCTGTCCTTTGTCAAAGCTGCTTAATGAATTTCCCCAACTGTAGCCCTTTTCCTTGTGCGTGCACCAGCGGTGCGCCGTTTCAGCACAGATGACACACATCTTCACCAATCCTGCTTTACAGAGCAAATAAGTCCCCGAGCCCCACGTTCTGTGAAGAGTCACGTACGTCCAACCGTTTAGCACCTATTGGTAATTTCACTGTCCTTTTACCTCAGTCTGTAGATGTTCACGACAGTAGCGCATGAATATTTCACCAGCTTCGCCACTTTCGAGATACTAGTTCTTGGGCTCTGCGCAATAATAAACTGCCCTTTGTCAAAGCTGCTTAATGAATTTCCCCAACTGTAGCCCTTTTCCTTGTGCGTGCACCAGCGTTGCGCCGTTTCAGCACAGATAACACACATCGTCACCAATCTTGCTTTACAGAGCAAATAAGTCTCCGAGCGCCACGTTCTGTGAAGAGTCACGTACGTCCAACCGTTTAGCACCTATTGGTAATTTCACTGTCCTTCTACCTCTCTCCGTAGATGTTCACGACAGTAGCGCATGAATATTTCACCAGCTTCGCCACTTTCGAGATACTAGTTCTTGGGCTCTGCGTAATAATAATCTGCATTTTGTCAAAGCTGCTTAATGAATTTCCCCAACTGTAGCCCTTTTCCTTGTGCATGCTCCAGCGTTGCGCCGTTTTGGCACAGATGATACACATCTTCACCAATCTTGCTTTACAGAGCAAATAAGTCTCCGAGCCCCACGTTCTGTGAAGAGTCACGTACGTCCAACCGTTTTGAACCTATTGGTAATTTCACTGTCCTTCTACCTCTGTCCGTAGATGTTCACGACAGTGACGCATGAACATTTCACCACTTTTGCCACTTTCGAGATACTAGTTCTCGGGCTCTGCGTAATAATAATCTGCCCTTTGTCAAAGCTGCTTAATGAATTTCCCCAATTATAGCCCTTTTCCTTGTGCGTGCACCAGCGTTGCGCTGTTTCAGCACAGATGACACACATCTTCACCAATCTTGCTTTACAGAGCAAATAAGTCTCCGAGCCCCACGTTCTGTATAGAGTCACGTACGTCCAACCGTTTAGCACCTATTGGTAATTTCACTGTCCTTCTACCTCTGTCCGTAGATGTTCACGACAGTAGCGCAAGAATATTTCACCAGCTTCGCCACTTTCGAGATACTAGTTCTCGGGATCTGCGTAATAATAATCTGCCCTTTGTCAAAGCTGCTTAATGAATTTCCCCAACTGTAGCCCTTTTCCTTGTGCGTGCACCAGTGTTGCGCCGTTTCGGCTCAGATGACACACATCTTCACCAATCCCGCTTTACAGAGCAAATAAGTCTCCGAGCCCCACGTTCTGTGAAGAGTCACGTACGTCCAACCGTTTAGCACCTATTGGTAATTTCACTGTCCTTCTACCTCTGTCCGTAGATGTTCACGACATTAGCGCATGAATATTTCACCAGCTTCGACACTTTCAAGATACTAGTTCTTGGGCTCTGCGTAATAATAATCTGCCCTTTGTCAAAGCTGCTTAATGAATTTCCCCATCTGTAGCCCTTTTCCTTGTGCGGGCACCAGCGTTGCGCCGTTTTGGCACAGATGATACACATCTTCACCAATCCTGCTTTACAGAGCAAATAAGTCTCCGAGCCCCACGTTCTGTGAAGAATCACGTACGTCCAACATTTAGCACCTATTGGTAATTTCACTGTCCTTCTACCTCTGTCCGTAGATGTTCACGACAGTAGCGCATGAATATTTCACCAGCTTCGCCACTTTCGAGATACTAGTTCTCGGGCTCTGCGTAACAATAGTCTGCCCTTTGTCACAGATGCTTAATAAATTTCCCCAACTGTAGTCCTTCTCCTTGTGCGTGCACCAGCGTTGCGCCGTTTGAGCACAGATGACACACATCTTCACCAATCCTGCTTTAAGGAGCAAATAAGTCTCTGAGCCCCACGTTCTGTGAAGAGTCACGTATGTCCAACCGTTTAGCACCTATTGGTAATTTCACTGTCCTTCTACCTCTGTCCCTAGATGTTCACGACAGTAGCGCATGAATATTTCACCAGCTTCGCCACTTTCCAGATACTATTTCTCGGGCTCTGCGTAATAATAATCTGCCCTTTGTCAAAGCTGCTTAATGAATTTCCCCAACTGTAGTCCTTCTCCTTGTGCGTGCACCAGCGTTGCGCCGTTTCAGCACAGATGACACACATCTTCACGAATCCTGCTTTACAGAGCAAATAAGTCTCCGAGCCCCACGTTCTGTGAAGAGTCACGTATGTCCTACCGTTTAGCACCTATTGGTAATTTCGCTGTCCTTCTACATCTGTCCGTAGATGTTCGCGACAGTAGCGCATGAATATTTCACCAGCTTCGCCACTTTCGAGATACAAGTTCTCGGGCTCTGCGTAATAATAATCTGCCCTTTGTCAAAGCTGCTTAATTAATTTCCCCAACTGTAGCCCTTTTCCTTGTGCGTGCACCAGCGTTGCGCCGTTTCAGCACAGATGACACACATCTTCACCAATCCTGCTTTACAGAGCAAATAAGTCCCCGAGCCCCACGTTCTGTGAAGAGTCACGTACGTCCAACCGTTTAGCACCTATTGGTAATTTCACTGTCCTTCTACCTCTGTCCGTAGATGTTCACGACACTAGCGCATGAATATTTCACCAGCTTCGCCACTTTCGAGATACTAGTTCTCGGGCTCTGCGTAATAATAATCTGCCCTTTGTCAAAGCTGCTTAATGAATTTCCCCAACTGTAGCCCTTTTCCTTGTGCGTGCACCAGCGTTGCGCCGTTTTGGCACAGATGACACACATCTTCACCAATCCTGCTTTAGAGAGCAAATAAGTCTCCGAGCGCCACGTTCCGTGAAGTGTCACGTACGTCCAACCGTTTAGCACCTATTGGTAATTTCACTGTCCTTCTACCTCTCTCCGTAGATGTTCACGACAGTAGCGCATGAATCTTTCACCAGCTTCGCCACTTTCGAGATACTAGTTCTTGGGCTCTGCGTAATAATAATCTGCATTTTGTCAAAGCTGCTTAATGAATTTCCCCAACTGTAGCCCTTTTCCTTGTGCATGCTCCAGCGTTGCGCCGTTTTGGCACAGATGATACACATCTTCACCAATCTTGCTTTACAGAGCAAATAAGTCTCCGAGCCCCACGTTCTGTGAAGAGTCACGTACGTCCAACCGTTTTGAACCTATTGGTAATTTCACTGTCCTTCTACCTCTGTCCGTAGATGTTCACGACAGTGACGCATGAACATTTCACCACTTTTGCCACTTTCGAGATACTAGTTCTCGGGCTCTGCGTAATAATAATCTGCCCTTTGTCAAAGCTGCTTAATGAATTTCCCCAATTATAGCCCTTTTCCTTGTGCGTGCACCAGCGTTGCGCTGTTTCAGCACAGATGACACACATCTTCACCAATCTTGCTTTACAGAGCAAATAAGTCTCCGAGCCCCACGTTCTGTATAGAGTCACGTACGTCCAACCGTTTAGCACCTATTGGTAATTTCACTGTCCTTCTACCTCTGTCCGTAGATGTTCACGACAGTAGCGCAAGAATATTTCACCAGCTTCGCCACTTTCGAGATACTAGTTCTCGGGCTCTGCGTAATAATAAACTGTCCTTTGTCAAAGCTGCTTAATGAATTTTCCCAACTGTAGCCCTTTTCCTTGTGCGTGCACCAGCGTTGCGCCGTTTCGGCACAGATGACACACATCTTCATCAATCCTGCTTTACAGAGCAAATAAGTCCCCGAGCCCCACGTTCTGTGAAGAGTCACGTACGTCCAACCGTTTAGCACCTATTGGTAATTTCACTGTCCTTTTACCTCAGTCTGTAGATGTTCACGACAGTAGCGCATGAATATTTCACCAGCTTCGGCACTATCGAGATACTAGTTCTTGGGCTCTGCGCAATAATAAACTGCCCTTTGTCAAAGCTGCTTAATGCATTTCCCCAACTGTAGCCCTTTTCCTTGTGCGTGTACCAGCGATGCGCCGTTTTGGCACAGATAACACACATCTTCACCAATCTTGCTTTACAGAGCAAATAAGTCTCCGAGCGCCACGTTCTGTGAAGAGTCACGTACGTCCAACCGTTTAGCACCTATTGGTAATTTCACTGTCCTTCTACCTCTGTCCGTAGATGTTCACGACATTAGCGCATGAATATTTCACCAGCTTCGACACTTTCAAGATACTAGTTCTTGGGCTCTGCGTAATAATAATCTGCCCTTTGTCAAAGCTGCTTAATGAATTTCCCCATCTGTAGCCCTTTTCCTTGTGCGGGCACCAGCGTTGCGCCGTTTTGGCACAGATGATACACATCTTCACCAATCCTGCTTTACAGAGCAAATAAGTCTCCGAGCCCCACGTTCTGTGAAGAATCACGTACGTCCAACATTTAGCACCTATTGGTAATTTCACTGTCCTTCTACCTCTGTCCGTAGATGTTCACGACAGTAGCGCATGAATATTTCACCAGCTTCGCCACTTTCGAGATACTAGTTCTCGGGCTCTGCGTAATAATAGTCTGCCCTTTGTCACAGATGCTTAATAAATTTCCCCAACTGTAGTCCTTCTCCTTGTGCGTGCACCAGCGTTGCGCCGTTTGAGCACAGATGACACACATCTTCACCAATCCTGCTTTAAGGAGCAAATAAGTCTCCGAGCCCCACGTTCTGTGAAGAGTCACGTATGTCCAACCGTTTAGCACCTATTGGTAATTTCACTGTCCTTCTACCTCTGTCCCTAGATGTTCACGACAGTAGCGCATGAATATTTCACCAGCTTCGCCACTTTCGAGATACTAGTTCTCGGGCTCTGCGTAATAATAATCTGCCCTTTGTCAAAGCTGCTTAATGAATTTCCCCAACTGTAGTCCTTCTCCTTGTGCGTGCACCAGCGTTGCGCCGTTTCAGCACAGATGACACACATCTTCACGAATCCTGCTTTACAGAGCAAATAAGTCTCCGAGCCCCACGTTCTGTGAAGAGTCACGTATGTCCTACCGTTTAGCACCTATTGGTAATTTCCCTGTCCTTCTACATCTGTCCGTAGATGTTCGCGACAGTAGCGCATGAATATTTCACCAGCTTCGCCACTTTCGAGATACAAGTTCTCGGGCTCTGCGTAATAATAATCTGCCCTTTGTCAAAGCTGCTTAATTAATTTCCCCAACTGTAGCCCTTTTCCTTGTGCGTGCACCAGCGTTGCGCCGTTTCAGCACAGATGACACACATCTTCACCAATCCTGCTTTACAGAGCAAATAAGTCCCCGAGCCCCACGTTCTGTGAAGAGTCACGTACGTCCAACCGTTTAGCACCTATTGGTAATTTCACTGTCCTTCTACCTCTGTCCGTAGATGTTCACGACACTAGCGCATGAATATTTCACCAGCTTCGCCACTTTCGAGATACTAGTTCTCGGGCTCTGCGTAATAATAATCTGCCCTTTGTCAAAGCTGCTTAATGAATTTCCCCAACTGTAGCCCTTTTCCTTGTGCGTGCACCAGCGTTGCGCCGTTTTGGCACAGATGACACACATCTTCACCAATCCTGCTTTAGAGAGCAAATAAGTCTCCGAGCCCCACGTTCTGTGAAGAGTCACGTACGTCCAACCGTTTAGCACCTATTGGTAATTTCACTGTCCTTCTGCCTCTGTCCGTAGATGTTCACGACAGTGGCGCATGAACATTTCACCAGCTTCGCCACTTTCGCGATACTAGTTCTCGGGCTCTGCGTAATAATAATCTGCTCTTTGTCAAAGCTGCTTAGTACATTTCCCCAACTGTAGCTCTTTTCCTTTTGCGTGCACCAGCGTTGAGCCGTTTCGGCACAGATGACACACATCTTCACCAATCCTGCAGTACAGAGCAAATAAGTCTCCGAGCCCCACGTTCTGTGAAGAGTCACGTATGTCCTCCCGTTTAGCACCTATTGGTAATTTCACTGTCCTTCTACCTCTGTCCGTAGATGTCCACGACAGTAGCGCATGAATATTTCACCAGCTTCGCCACTTTTGAGATACTAGTTCTCGGGCTCTGCGTAATAATAGTCTGCCCTTTGTCAAAGCTGCTTAATGAATTTCCCCAACTGCAGCCCTTTTCCTTGTGCGTGCACCAGCGTTGCGCCGTTTCAGCACAGATGACACACATCTTCACCAATCCTGCTTTACAGAGCAAATAAGTCTCCGAGCCCCACGTTCTGTAAAGAGTCACGTATGTCCAACCGTTTAGCACCTATTGGTAATTTCACTGTCCTTCTACCTCTGTCCGTAGATGTTCACGACAGTAGCGCATGAATATTTCACCAGCTTCGCCACTTTCGAGATACTAGTTCTTGGGCTCTGTGTAATAATAATCTGCTCTTTGTCAAAGCTGCTTAATGAATTTCCCCAACTGTAGCCCTTTTCCTTGTGCGTGCACCAGCGTTGCGCCGTTTTGGCGCAGATGATACACATCTTCACCAATCTTGCTTTACAGAGCAAATAAGTCTCCGAGCCCCACGTTCTGTGAAGAGTCACGTACGTCCAACCGTTTAGCACCTATTGGTAATTTCACTGTCCTTCTACTTCTGTCCCTAGATGTTCACTACAGTAGCGCATGAATATTTCACCAGCTTCGCCACTTTCGAGATACTAGTTCTTGGGCTCTGCGTAATAATAATCTGCCCTTTGTCAAAGCTGCTTAATGAATTTCCCCAACTGTAGCCCTTTTCCTTTTGCGTGCACCAGCGTTGCGCCGTTTTGGCACAGATGATACACATCTTCACCAATCCTGCTTTACAGAGCAAATAAGTCTCTGAGCCCCACGTTCTGTGAAGAATCACGTACGTCCAACATTTAGCACCTATTGGTAATTTCACTGTCCTTCTACCTCTGTCCGTAGATGTTCACGACAGTAGCGCATGAATATTTCACCAGCTTCGCCACTTTCGAGATACTAGTTCTTGGGCTCTGCGTAATAATAATCTGCCCTTTGTCAAAGCTGCTTAATGAATTTCCCCAACTGTAGCCCTTTTCCTTGTGCGTGCACCAGCGTTGCGCCGTTTTGGCACAGATGATACACATCTTCACCAATCCTGCTTTACAGAGCAAATAAGTCTCCGAGCCCCACGTTCTGTGAAGAGTCACGTACGTCCAACCGTTTAGCACCTATTGGTAATTTCACTGTCCTTCTACATCTGTCCCTAGATGTTCACGACAGTAGCGCATGAATATTTCACCAGCTTCGCCACTTTTGAGATACTAGTTCTCGGGCTCTGCGTAATAATAATCTGCCCTTTGTCAAAGCTGCTTAATGAATTTCCCCAACTGTAGCCCTTTTCCTTGTGCGTGCACCAGCGTTGCGCCGTTTCAGCACAGATGACACACATCTTCACCAATCCTGCTTTACAGAGCAAATAAGTCCCCGAGCCCCACGTTCTTCCATGCTCAGATTCTAAAGTGTTGGCTTCAGTGACGCCAATGATACTGTGTCCGGTATTTCCAGACTAGTAATGTACTTTGCTTTTAAAAATTCTGACGTATCAAAGTTGGATCTCTGTTCTCTAAAATCAATTCCTGTACATACTGCACATGTTTTCCACGTTTTCATCCAGTGCAACCACTTAGCTGTATTAGTATTATTTATTTACTATCGGAGGATAGTCCTAAATCCTAAATCAGCCTCCCCCACTCTTGCGTCAAACTAAATCTACTTCGTACTGTGGGCTATCATCACAAGCATTTACGATTTCAAGTAATACTTTTTCCTGCGTAACTGGTGCTTTTTCACGCAACTGCCGGTCGGAGTGGCCTAGCGGTTCTAGGCGCTACAGTCTGGCACCGCGAGACCGCTGCGGTCGCAGGTTCGAATCCTGCCTCGGGCATGGGTATGTGTGATGTCCTTAGGTTAGTTAGGTTTAAGTAGTTCTAAGTTCTAGGAGACTGATGACCTCAGAAGTTGAGTCCTATAGTGCTCAGAGCCATTTGAACCATTTTACGCAACTAACAAAATATTAGGGGATTTACTGAACATTGTTTGAAACATGACTTGCAAATAATTCATAAAAAATTTGCAAGAGTAGTCGAAGATACAGTCAATCAAACTTAAATCACTATCACAAAGCAGTCGTATATTAGTTTCAGCTGAAAAGCGCACGATATTAAAGTGAGAATCGTCGGTGAGAAACATACTTTCTTTTCCTTCACTTAAGAAGGATGTTTCGTGCATAATACTATGAACTTAATTTGACGTTTTTGGTAATAACGGCAAAAAAGAGTTTCTGGCTCAATAAAATAATTTTTAATGTTAGTGACATCTTGGCTGGAAATATCGGGTGTACACTTTTTCCTACGTAACTGGCGGTTTTTACGCAATTAACAAAATATTTAGAGGATTTACAGACTTAACGAATAATTTTCAAGGTCTCTCCCATAATTCCATAATAGCCTTCTCTTTATTTATCTATTTGTTTATTTATTTATCTATCTTCATTCATCCTAGGATCATTTGACAATTATAAAGCGTGTGTCAAGGCAATACAGTGCCAATCAAAAACGCAAAATATAACGTACAGCATGCGTAACAGGCCTTAAGGGGAGTTGGAACGCCCTATCCCGACAATGTTAAATTTAGTGACTTGGCTTCCCTGTATTTCAGGAACCACTGTAGCCAAATGACATGAAACTTTTGCAGGACATTAAATTGTATGTTCTGAGTCTACTGAATTACAATAAATGCATTCAAGCCACTGCTTTCAGAAATACATTTTTTTTAATTACACCGTTAAAATTTTGTGTACTTTTTTGTACGTTATCCTAAATAATTTTAGTTGTACATAACATTATGTTCTTCTTTTAGTTCAGTACACTCAGGATATGTATGTTATTACTCCCTGAAAATCTGAATACTCTAGTCGAAATGGTTTCTGAGATTTAGGGAAAAATGCAACAGAAAATGTAAATTTTCAGGAACGGGTTCCAAAGTTTCAAAAGACTGTAACTCACTTAACATATGCTTAATTTTTTTTAGTATACTGTATATCATCCTCTAGATCGTTTTCCAACTTTTTTTTCTTCTTTTCATCTTTTTGGACTCCTTAATGGCTAACTGTGTTGCATACTTTGCTTTATAAATGCGAACCTTGTCTATCCGTTCAAATTCTCTGATTAATTCCCATATGCTGTAGCACTTTCACCCTACCAATGTAGCCATCATTAAAAGCAATAACAGCATCGCTGCCCCCCCCCCCACTTCATTCAAACAAAAACATCTTTTGGTACGCGGATCAGCATAAGATTGTCGAACGACTCATTGGGATTTTGAGTCTGACCATACAGACAATTCTTCAGTAATTCAGGATTGGCCAGGTCTCTGCAAATAGGTTTTATGATATCCATAACAGCTGCTGGGATAGAATGTTTAAAGGCTGTAGAAACTGTATGATTACTGGGCAGTGCGGTAATAGCACCATGAATCAGGTCCAGGAGGGCAAAGATGGTGCAGTGGTTTTTCCTTAGTTGGCAGTCTGTGGAAGAAGGTAGCCCATACTGCCTGCTTCATTTTCAACAAATCCTCAGCACTATTTCTAACGGCCATCCCATAATACCGCTGTTGTTCATCATTTTGTCTGTCAGCCTGCCTCTTATGGTTTTACCATAAGAAACTTTCTTGTCCCTCGAACTTTTTTCAACTTCTTCAACCTGGTGCCCATCCTCTTCTGGACATGATCAACACATTCCATTTATTTGGTAATCTTCTCACCATAAGGCTGAGCGGCTACTACACTGTTGTACGCTTTTGAGTCTCCATCACCTAAGAACTTTAGTGTAACACACTCCCCTTTCCTTCACACATCGACTAAAGATTTTAATACCTGCAGGGGCCTCCACGCCACCAGTTGTTCCTTCATAATTTCTGTCACAGATATGCCCTTCTTAATTCCCTGGTTTACACTCATAACATTGTTTGGTTAAAATCTGGAAATGTATTACCTTTCCAGTATCCCTACTGGTCACTGTAGCAACAGAATTCTTAGAACTGTAATCGTGCTTCTGCCAAGTGGCATCAAAAGCTACTGGTATGTCAATCATACCATCATGTATTCCAACAGCTTCGTTGGAGCACCCTTCATTGACTCAAATGCAACAGATTCAACAGTTTCAATAAATCCTGCATACTTGTCGATTTTAAAAGGTGGGCGTGGCTCACATTGTTTCTGCTGCAATGTGTCCTTTGCCAATAGCTCTCAATCCATAAAACCACCTAACATTTACTGCAAAATAATTATGTTTACACTTACTAGAATTCCAAAATGAATGAGTGTATTTACAACTGGCACAATTAATGATAAGTTCCTTGGCTAGTCCGTTTTATACCTCACTGTCTTCATGTAAACTAATTCGCCCTCCATATATTTTACAACATAAACGTTCACCTAACACCCTTGTTAGGATGTGTAATTCTGTCAGAATAAAACCTAACCTACGATTTACATCACTTTCGTTTTGAGAAAACTGTGTATCACAACATTTTATTTTAATCTTCTAAGCACTAATGGGTGTTTCTCTATGTACTGAAAAGTTTGCCTGTATTTCATTGTGTGTAATTTCACACGACACATGTTGAACACAATTTTTCCCTTTATTCGAAAATCTATTACCACGAAACCCACGTTTCTTAAAAACACTTCGTTTTGGTGTCACACTTTACTTTTTGAGAGATTTACCAATCTATTCGTCACTTTTCCTCGGAAAAACGTTTGCACTTCGTCATACAACGCGCATTTATACTATGAAGCGATACGGTACTGTTTTTGACAGTGCTACCAAAACAAACACGTAATTTAACCTTTATAACACAGCAATCCACAGTCTTATATATAAAAAATTACCTATATTATTAGATCTTGAAGTAATGTAAGTAAAAATTTTAGCCAGTGTAAGTTATATTTAAAAAAATAAAATAAAATACTTCCCATGTGAGTTTATAAGTTATCCACGGAAGAGCAGCTCCATCGTCCCGAATATGGGGCCAGCGTCCTAACAGCTGCACTGCTTATCCAGTAATTCTCTAGTGAATAATGTTCCTTCATTCAAACACAAAGCGCTTTAGGTAAAGTTATAAGTACAACACAGTTCCCTTCTTTACTGCCCACGCACTGAGGACACCCGCTGACGACTCCTGCACCGCTTCTCGTCACTTGCAGGGTAAAACGTAATCCCACTCTTCACTCCCGCTCACAATAAGACATTCGCCAATAACTCACGGACTCAGAAGATACGGCTATACCACTTGACTCAGCTCCAGACACCACCTGAAAAACTAAGCCAACGGATTTTCCTGTCATGTATTATATATCTAGAGACATGATCCTTGTTAAAGTATTGAACCTTAAACATGTACCGAAATGTGTTAAGGTGCCGTAGTACTCTCTTACATTACTATCCAGCACTCACATTAAATAATCTTTAATTGTGTAATATGCATTACTAGTGAAGAGCGTTTTAGCAGCCTTTTTCACCTCCTTGGGCAATTTATAATATAATTTTATCCCCTGAGTTGATTTCTCCTTGGTAAATGTAACGCCAAACTAGCTTTTCTTCCATTATTATGAGTAGAACTATTGATGTACTATTTCTTTTTCCTGATAAGCGCAACAGATTGGTACATGTACACACTTGATGCAATAAGGATTACAATTTTTTTAAATAGCTTTTTAAACATGTCCGATTATTACTTCCAGCTATTATTGTTATTGCCCTTTTTTGCAGTTTAAAAACTTTGTCCATTATTTGTGCCTTAGATCCTCAGAAAAGAATTCCATAGCTAATTATTGAGTATAGGCAGACAGAGTATGGCACCGCGAGATTTTGTATGTTAGAAACTGATGATAGCATCGCAAGGACATAGTATGCATATGACATTCCTTTTTCTCATTATCTTAGTATGTTCACATTACTTCATCTGGCAATCAATGTTCATTCCTAAAAGCTTATTTAGATTTATCATCTCTTCTTAAAGAGTGGTTATTTCATGTCAACTCAACTAGGTCTCCCTATTCAGTTATCAGAGATTTCGATGAAATTTTTTGTGAAGATTCGCCCATGTCCCCAATGAACATCAACAGAGTTGCTTCCTCTCTTTATAGTGAATTGGATACTGGTCGTTTTCTTTATGTTACACGTTAATTTATTACATACTGCCAAATTGTAAATATCATTGAGTGTTTCACTTGCTTTCTCTATCAGGCGTTCTGATATTTTACCAGTGACTACTTCGTTGCTGTCGTCACAAAGACAACTTTTCTCTACGTCTTACGCTGTCTGTAATGTCACTGACATTTATTAAGAACAGAATTTAATCCAGTACACTACCAGGAGGAACTCCTCTTTATATATTTCTTATCTGACACTTGTATTACTAAAAATTTATTGTCAGCAGACATGTGAACAATCTCCACTTTTTGCACCCAGTTTTTCGAGTAAGACTGGAACCATTCATTCGCTTTTCCTGCTAAACATTCCGCTGCTAGCTTGCTCAGTAGTATTTCATGACTAACATTGTCAAAACGCCAGTGGAATACTCTGCAAGAGAGACGCTCAGTAGTTCGGTACCGGTTTTTGTTGAAGTTTCGAGAACACACCTTCACCGAGGAGTCAAGCAGTATATTGCTCCCTCCTACGTATATCTCGCGAAGAGACCATGAGGATAAAATCAGAGAGATTAGAGACCACACAGAGGCATACTGACAATCTTTCTTTCCACGAACAATACGATACTGGAATAGAAGGGAGAACCGATAGAGGTACTCAAGGTACCCTCCGCCACACACCGCCAGGTGGCTTTCGGAATATGGATGTAGATAAAGAAAAGACTTGGACAAGTTTAAGAAAATGCCTGTAACACAATCATCCCTTCGAAGAGCTTCAAGTACCACTTTTGCCAACTGTGCAATGATCGATATTGTACTTGTTACACTTCACTAATCAAATTTTATTTCGTCAAAGAGGTAGTATTTACTCATCTAACGTTCAGTCTCTCTTTCGTCATTACTTGAGTAATGTTTTAGGTACTCTGGGAAAACACCTGAACTATATGATTCATTTATTACGTTTGTTAATTGGGACTGTACGGGACCTACGTACGTCTTCAGAACAGAGACGGGAACCTCTTCTATCCCTAATGACCACTTATTTTTTAATTTCTTTATTGTCTTCCTAACTTGAAGCTCTGTTGTGGGAAACATCATCATGGTGCTTGCTGTGTAAGTGATTGTGGATGCTACATGCTTTTTAGGAACACTTTGCAGCAGCTTCTCCGCAAATACCAGAGAAATAATCATTTACAAAATTTTGGAATTCCCGAGGACTTTCTATTATTTTGTATGTCCTTATGCATGTTTCTGACTTTTCCAGTTTTTTGTTTTATAGCCCCCCACAACACTCTACTTTTATTTTCTTCATTATATTATTAATTTGCCATTTCATGATTAATTTGACAAAAGCAGTACCTTCCTACGTATTTTCTACACCTCTTTTAGTACTCAAGGAACTATGGATTAGTGCAATACTTTTGCAAGGAACTGAGAAATTTAAGATTGCGTGAGGACTCTCTAACACCCGCAGTTATCCAGCTATTTTCCTTACCTACAGCTGTAGAAATGACATCTTCGGGAAGTGTCACTTCATAAATTAATGTAAACAATGTGCAAAATTTAGAGATCTTAGCACCTACATTTCTTTTCACCTAAACTTCATCCTAGGTTTGATTTTCCCAGTGCCCTGGAAAACGCATGTATCTTATGGTCTAAGAAAATCCTCTTGCAGGCCTCCAGATCTGCAGGATTCACTGAGCCTGTCTCTAGCTTTATTATCTAATTTCTCTAACAGTAGTGGTCCGAAATGTCAAGACTCCTCATAAATACTTTACAGTACTCACCGTACATGTCCGTAAGTACATGATCTAAAATTGAAGCTGAACTTTTTGTAACTCTCGTAGCAGTATTTATCATTACTATGCCAAAAGTATTAGTATGCCAAAAGCGCTCGAAATGCTGGAAAGTTGTTACTAATTTCACCCGCAACACGTGCGTTATTATTCACGTCTCCACGTGTTATTATGCTGGTTCTTGGGGCTGACGATCTTTCAGGGACTTCAGTTGGCCGCGCGGAGTGGCCGTGCGGTTAGAGGCGCCATGTCACTGACTGCGCGGCCCCTCCCGCCGGAGGTTCGAGTCCTCCCTCGGGCATGGGTGTGTCTGTGTGGTTCTCAGCATAAGTTAGTTTAAGTAGTGTGGAAGCCTAGGGAACTCATACACGTTAGAACTTCAATTCACTTCTTGAAGAAAGTGTCTGCATTACCTCCAAGTGAGCGGTAAACACACAAAATGATTAACTTCATGCAGGCATCTAGCATTGTAACTTCAGTGTCTAACAGTTCAAAACGTTTATCTTCTCTATCTTTAAAATATGTGCTAGCCCTGATATAGACACATCATTCCCCACCCTTTAACGTAGGTCTACAGTTGCAACTTGCACATTCATATGATAACAGCACTGTATGCTGTAGTACATTATCTCTACAGCAGTGTTCTGTAATAAATATGACCACTCTTCCCGAAGACCAATTCAGCTTGAAGCTGGTGTAATTTATTTTTAATGGACTGAAATGCTTTGTACTATTGGAAATTATTTGTGTAAGTTAACAGTGGCTTCATGGCTATGACTGACTTCATTAGTAAACAGTATATGGGTTGAAGAATCGTTTAACTGAATTACGGGCTGAAGAATCCTTTACGTAGTTACGCGACTTACATGTTCTTACTGTGCATGTCCACATTGCCACACGCTGCGTTTCTCTATCTTTCCGAAATTTATTCCAATAATGGTAAACTAATTGCCTCTTTCACCTGTCATATGCTTCACAGGAACGTTAAAATCGTTTTCTAAGGTACACACAGCACCGCACTTGGAGAAAGTGACAAATGATAATATTGCTATTACAGTCAAGTAGAAACGTTACAGTCGACCGTTTAAACAGGGGAGAGTGCGAGTGCAGGCAGGTCAGGGGTGATGTCACTGTGACGTGTACACGCCGTATTCTAGGCGTCAGAAGCCGTGTGTCGACTTTTATGGTTGTTCGAAGCACGAAGTGCGGTATCTATTCTTAATGAGGAGAAACTGTAGATACCCGTCTCCTCTTTATCTCTCTTTTTTTGTTACTCAACCTTCCCTTCTACAATAACCTATGAAACCTTCCCTAGGATTTCTATCTCTTGCTTAATAATAACAAATGAAGTCTTCCCTTTTAAATTTATCCTCTTTCTCAATCTTCGCATACAAATATAATTGCTGCTTATTAAAAGTGATTTTCTGATTATTTCGACGAAACATAGAATGTGTCGTCGTCGTGGCTCTCAGTCGTTACCTGCAATCACCCAAAACTGTTCTTTACCTTTTTTACTGTTACTGGATCGCCATCTGACTGCTACATCGAACTGCGACATGTACTCTGTTTTACTATACTCTGTTAACTGCTGGTGGGCTGTCATAATAAGTGGCTGTATTTATTACCAAAGCTGAAGTTATTTTTTAATAGCAAAGCTGACGTTATTCTTTAATTAATTTGACTGAAGTTACGTAATTCATAGTTACACTTTTTCTTGACAACAATAAAATTTTACGAAGTTTTACGTCGATGGTTTTTGGGATGGATTATAATCAGTAATGAACATTGCTGGCAAAAATTAATTATATTCTGAAAACGCTTCAAGTATTTACTGTTGGTAATGTAATGATTTTACAAACGTTCAAATGGGACTTTCTTTTTACAATAATCATACAACTAGCATTACGCAAACATACCTTCAGTAGTCTTGACCTTCGCAAAGAAAATAATTCAATAATATTAGTTCCTCTTATGACAATAGTTAGTTGATGTCTCTGTACACCTGTTTATAATCTCTTGTAAATCACAGCTGGTGGCTGGAAGGCACACTGCTCCTCTCAAGCTCTCGCTTCAGACCTGCTACCGACTCGCTTCACATCTCCCTTACTACTGACTTCCTACGAGTGTTGCAAATCTAAAAAACCCGTGTCGCTAGATTCAATATCAAAAGTCGCTAGAAAGTAGCTAAAACTGATTTTACTAGTGGTGTACTGAAAATTTGCAACAACATACATATAAAATACGCTAACGTTTAGTGAAATATCTTATCATAATAGACGCAACACATAAATTGTTGTTTCAATCACAGTAGTCAAATATACTAGAAATATACAACTATATTTGTAACAAAAGAAAGCAAGAACTCAAATTAGGTTGCAAAATATATACATACCGGTATGTGAGCTATTCATCGTCGTTACTCAGAAGATCGAATAACTCTTTTGTTTCATGCTCTGACAGAACTGTAGTTGATGTAGAGGGTTGAACGTCGCTCAAAAGATGATGTTACAGTTCGACGGGTTTTGTCGCAAAAGAATAAATTTCGTTCGTTCCAATAAGCTCCAATACGTCTGACGGTATGTCAAAAGAGGCACAATCCTTATTTTGTTTCTTCAGCTGGTCTCTCAATATGATCAAAGCATTAATTGTCTTTAACGATAATCTGTTACGTTGTTTGGTTTTTATAATGTTCATAGAACTGAATATTATTTCCACGTCTGCATTTGAATGTGGTATGCATAGAACAGTCATTGCTAGCTGCGAAATCAAAGAGAAAGGCATTTTTATACTGCAAAACGTCACTCAGAAATCGAACAGTGTTATTAGTGTTATTCCACATAATGAAGTTGATATTATGCCATTCTTGCAGCATCATCATCATCATCAGTTATCTGCTATATTAGCAGATCCTTTGCCTCTCCATTTTCTGCGATCCATTGCTTCCTTCTTAAGGCTGCTGTATGTTGTACCGTCCATCATGTTATCCAGTATCTGGAATCTCTTCTTTCCTCGCTTCCTTTTCCCTTCTACATAACCTTCTAAAACTGTTTTTATCAGTCCGTCATTCTTTCTTAATATATGCCCAATCCAATTTCTTTTTCATCTCTTTATTACATCTAGTAACTGTCTTTTCTCTCCCACTCTTCTCAGTACCTCTTCATTTTTTACTCTGTCCATCCAGCTTATTCTTTCCATCTTCCGCCATGTCCAGATCTCAAAAGCCTCCAGCCTTTCTCTGTCTTTTTTCCTCATGTCCATGTTTCAGCGCCCTATAGAAAAACACTCCATACAAGACATTTTATGAGTCTCTTTCTGAGTTCTCTGTCCAGACCGCTGCAGAAGATTCTCCTTTTCTTATAAAACGCCTCTTTTGCCATTGCTATCCTTGTTTTAACTTCTGTGGTGTACTTCCAGTCGGTGTCTATTCTGCTTCCAAGATACCTTTGCACCTGTTCTAGTGTTTCTCCATTCAGCACAATTTTTATTTCCTTATTTCCTCCTATTGCCAATACTTTTGTTTTATTTGTGTTAATTTTCATTCCATATTTTTTTCCGTTAGTTGCAATGGTGTCCACCAAATCCTGTAATTCTATTTCCCCTGTGGCTAGAAGGACCATGTCATCAGCAAATCTCAAGCACCCTTCTCTTCTTCCTCCAATTTCTACTCCTTTGTCATCTAATGAGCATTGGTCAATCATATTCTCCAAGTACAGGTTGAAAAGAGTAGGTGATAAACAGCATCCTTGTCTTACTCCTTTCCCTAGTCTGATCCAGTTTGTACTTTCTCCTCTCACTTTAACTGAAACTTTTTGATTAAGGTATAATGAGTTTATAAGTCTTTTGGTTTTCCAGTCCACTCTCTTTTCCCTCATAATAGTCGCCAGCTTGTCCCAAACCACATTGTCAAATGCCTTTTCTAAATCGATGAAGCACATATATAGGTCCCTTCCTTTTTCAATAAACCTTTCTCCCAAGATTCGTAGGAGCCCTATTGCATCTCTGGTGCTCGTATTCCGTCTAAAGCCAAACTGCTCCTCGCCGAGATTCTCCTCCATTACTTTTTCAAGTCTTTTATTAATTATTCTTAACATCACTTTGGCTGCATGTGAAATGAGGCTGATTGTCCTGTGCTCGCTGCATTTCTTGATTCCTTGTTTTTTCGGTAATGGAATCATTATTGTTGTCAAAAAGTCCTCAGGCCATTCACCACTGTCATATATTTTATTACATAACCACAATATTTCTCTTATTCCATTGTGGTTCAAGCATTTTAGTATTTCTCCCGGTATTGTATCTGTACCTACTGCTTTACCATTTTTCATTGCAGTAATGGCAGACTTTACTTCTTCCATTATGATGGTCGGTCCTTTCTCTTCATCACTTACACTGTTGTGTGATTCAAGTTCGAGAGTTTCTGGTTTGCTATTTGTGTCATACAGCTCTTTTATATATTCTTCCCATCTCTGGAGGACATCGTCACGATCTTTGTACACTACCTCTTCGTCTTTACTCAAAATTTTCATAGTAGCACTTCCTGCTCTGTTTTGTTCCCATGTCATAGTCTTTACTCTGTTGTATAGTAAGTCGTATCTTCCCTTCCTGTCCAGTTCTTCAATTTCATCACATTCCTCTTTTAGCCATTTTTCCTAGCCTGCTCTGTTTCTCTACTCAGTTCGTTATTTAACCTTCGGTATATCTTTCTTGCATCTTCAGTGTTCTTGTTTTCCAATTTTCTTCTCTCCTCCATCTTGGAAATCATTTCTTGTGTGACCCATGGTTTTTTTTTGACCTTTTCCCTTTTACATATCCTATATTTTGCTGTCCTGCTTTAATGGTTCCTTTTTTCAGCATATTCCAGTACTCGTTGGAATTATCAGGTGCTTCTTTGTCTCGTAATGTGTTTAGAAAGTCCCGAGACAGCATTTCTGTAATTTGTTCTTTGTTGGACCTTATCTTCTCTAGATCCCACTTCTTCACCATTGTCGCCTTTTTCAGTTTTTTCATTCTTATTTCTATTTCTGCCATAAGTAAGTTGTGGTCACTATTAATATCTGCACCTGGTAATGTGTGCACCTTCTTGATTCCATTCCTGTATCTTTCTTCTACCAGTATAAAATCGATTTGGTTTCTGTATGTCTTGCAGCATACCGTCTATGAAATCGCCACTAAAACCCAATTCTTTGGCTACATCCGCTACAGCATCATTTTTTTCACTTTTAGTGTTTCTTCAACATTGAGCATTGACATTTTTTCAGGATCGTAACGTTACTTGGCAGTCTTTGTTGAATTTCTTTTATGAGTTTCAGACTAAACTGAATGTATCTCTTCTTCAAATAAACTTTATTTTCTTCAGACAAACTTGACTCAGACAATTTCTGTTCAAACATAAAGCCAAGGTTTGGATTTGCGTACATACATTCGCTTACAACTGGTGTTGTCAACAAATCAACAGTTGGAAAAACTATGTTTTGTCTGAGTGACTGCATGAGAAATACAAGTGTAACTAGTAATTCAGTGAGGTCATTGTCTTCTCCTTCAAAAGCTTTTATTGCTATTTGTACGTCTTTTAAAGCATGTTTAAGGTAAAACATGTAAAGATGATTTGAGTCGTCACAATACATCTTGTACAAAAGATCGGCAGTGTAACAATTGTCTTGAACCATGGCAAGTGAAAAATGTAGCTTTAGTTCTTCCCACTGCTCCAGAATTCTTCGTATTGCTGGTTCAATTGAAAGCCAACGTGTTGCACAGACCCTCAAAACTTTTAGTGGCTGTTTTCCACAATTTATTGTCTCATAAAGCTTCTTATATTCCTCTTGTCTTTTGGGTGAAATGGAGAACCAATTGTAGGTTTCCCGTACAAGAAACTCTATGTTTCTAGGTATGGTATCCACTGAGGCGTGCGAAACTGCAAGCTTAAGAGAGTGACAAATGCAACGGATCAATACCAAATGCTTCAAACCATATTCTCTCTTGAGTTGTTCGAAAAGCCCATTGTTTGTTCCAATCATTGCAGAAGAACTGTGCCAATTTCTACCATATTAGCGACTGGAAATTTGAGATCTTTCAAAGAATTCACAAGAACAGCAGCCAGATTTCTTGCATCTGCAGTTTCTACTACAGCGAGTTTGAGAAATGCTGATCTAATGGTTTGGTTGTTTACACTATAGTACCGTATAACGATACCTAGCATTTTAGATATTGATACATCTGTGGATCCAACTATTAGTACACTGTATTTTTGGTTACTTATATCTTCAACCAATGATTGTATAAAATATGAAGCCAAAACTTCAGTTATTATGTTAGTGCAGTTTGTACGATGTAATTGCATGTTTTTAGCGCCCTTGTCACCGGAAAACACCTTCTTGCACAGTATTCCTAAATGATCTACAGCTAAAATAGAACAATGTTCAGCAATAAATAAAGAATGGGCGCCTTCCACTCTGCTTGGTATTCTATCTGTAGTTTTCGGAACAATTTTCACGGGTAAGGTGGTTTGTGTTTTTTTTTAAATCAATTTTTTGTTTATGCTTAATAGTTTTCGAATGCTTTCTAATATCACACAATTTAGCATAAACCTCTGTTGCACATACTTGACATCTTGCTTGGATAAGTCTCAACGACTGGTTTCAGCCACCCATTGAATTCAGGTTCTGCTTCCCACGGATCCCGATGTTTTTGGTGTACTGCTTCTTCTTCTTCTTCTGCGATAAATCCATTATGTTTCACCAATTTATAGTCACTGAAAATACATTAAAACTCAGGCAAACTAGAGGTCATGAAAGAATCTACTCACTCGGTAACTCCACATCAGTCCTATTGTTCATTGTTTAAAACGTAATAATACCCCCACCGAATTGTTCTTGCGTTACCACTGTGCACGTTGTAATAATTTGACTGCGAGTTAACATTTCGAAAAATTAGAGGTTGCTTGTATTTTATTATACTTAATATTACGTATGTTTTTTGTCAGTTCGAAAAATAAAGGGAGTTCAAAAGTTGAAGCATTATAGACCGATATGCTATCGACGATAACAGGTTAGTGGGTAATGAATAATGAATTTCTCTATAGTCACGGTTTTCTTACTCTGTAGGCAATTCCCACATTAAGGTTTACTAAATGCTGAACAATGCTACATAATCTGCTAAGAACTTAATTTAACTTAGTAAATCTAGAACAAAGTTAGTGTAGTACCCATTCTATAGTTAAAATATTAATTTTGTTAATGAAAATACTGGCCCAGAATAGTTTTGATTTGTACTTCAAAAGTCGCCAGATAAGTCGCTAAATAATTTTTGTCGCTAAAAAGTTTTTTTTTTTTGTCGCTAAGACGAAGGCAAAAGTCGCCATTTCTAGCGACAAAGTCGCTAAATTGGCAACACTGCTTCCTACGAACGCTAAAGTGCGGTCTCTCCTGCCAACAATGCTTTCTGGTGCAGACAATCCCTGCTACCATTACAAGATGTATCAATGCGCGGTCTTTCCCGCTCTTTTCTTAAAATGTATCCATACGCTGTCTCTCCCGCCCAGTTTAAAATTATATCAATGTCCGGTCTCTCTTGCCAACAATACTTTGGTGCAGACATTCCCTACTACCACAATTATTTCCAACATGACAAATATTAATTATTCCTACTTAATCCTATTAATAAAATATAAGCATCTTTCATAAATTGTGGTTTGACAATAGAAATATACACGTCATACATAACCCTCCACTGGGTCTCCTTAAAATTTTCCTACGTCATTAAGTCATTTGGACTTGATGTAAGGAGAAAATTTGATTATAGAAATATGTGTAGTAATAAGTAAGTTAATGATAAAATATTTCTTTCAACAAAGCACATACATATACTGTCATGAGAATTTGTTTTCCTAAGTTTAACAAAGAGAATATTCAAAAGAGTATACATCAAAATATACAAATAATATGAGTCAGTAAGTTGGAAGTGTACAGCGGGTAGTAAAAGTTATTTATATCTCTAATAGTAATTGATGGCAAAAAATTTGAACATAGTTTATTTTTCATTACATTTTTTTCTGGTTAAATTGGCATCTATTGCTACAATATTCAAGGAAGGTTAAAAAAAGGAATTGGATAGTGTGGTCAAAGCACTGGCAACTGTCTGTGAATGCACTCAAAAGTCCGTTTCTTTCCCTCACATAGCACAACACCAGGTTTCGCAATGTGATTCTGTTGTCCCTTTGATCCATAGTTTTAGTGTATCCAAACACTAAGTTAACCATCGAATTGCCTGACTTGCCGCAGCTACATCAGGTACAAGTTCCAACTCCAATTGTCCATTAGTAGTGATGGTGCGCATCTTGGTATGCAAGCACCTATTGACGTACATCATGACTGTGGTGTGCATCTTGGTATGCCGACACCTCATAGAAAACATCGTAGATTGACGTAACGTGGTTTACTATTCACTGTGTTTGTGCTCCATAACCATGGGATGCACAGGAATTAAGGTACAGGTATAATCATTTTGTCAAAAGGTTCACGGATATGGTTGATACCGTTATTACCAAATTTTACATCATCTCTTTCCTCTGTGATCACAAAAATTATTTATTTTACGTTTAGAAGGACAAAATATGTTACCTTGTATGACTGTAGAAAATGTTTATAGTTTTAAACAATTACATAAAAAACACATTTTCCATCTGTAGTGAATTCAGCCTACAATACATATTACATTACGTGACAGTCAATAACATAAACACATATTTCTGTATGTGGAATTTAGTAGTACATTTAGGCATCAACATTTTAAATAAAATGGATAAGACCTTTATACAAACTATGTCACTTTCTGTGACTCTAAATAAATCATAATCTGGTGATCATACAAATAATTACATAAAGACACTGTTATATTACTTCACAGGTTGTGAATTCACAGTTTTTGAAACATGAAAGTACATTTTGACAAACTATGTCACTTTCTGTGACTTCAGTACGTTCGGTGACGTGTTCGTCAGTTACGAGTCATATTGTCAGTCGACTATATATTATGTTTGAGTTGTGTAGCACACATCGTCATTGTTCTTTAAGAGAAAACATTTGTATTTTACGTAGAGTGCGAATCGGTATGCTGACATTTGGTGTGATCTGTTTTTCGTATGTATGTATCTGATGTAAAAGATATCATGTTCAATACCGAAAAAATTTTTCGAATAGCAAAGTACATATAATAAGGAATTTAATGTGGTTTCTCCATCCGTAGTGCTGCACTGCGCTGTGTCACCTGTTATCAAAATAAACCATTACTAAATTATATTCCTTACATACTAAAATCTTCATTCTCCTCTCTCCTTTGTACCTCGTGTCATCTCTCTGCATAGCCTAAAATAAAATATTCATTGTTAATAATCGTCAGCGCACTGTATGACTTCAATATCTCTCTGTATTACCTATAACGAAATATTCATGGTTGATAATCGTCAGCGCATGGCATGACTTCCACATCTCTCTGCATCTGGAAAATCGCGTCAGCTCTCGGCGTGACTTGTAAAGCATTTATCCACATTTCTCCACATTCAATACTTATAATTAAAACTACGTTTATTTTGGTGAACTATGACAATAATGCTGCATGCACGGGTAAAATAATACATCTAATTGCTACTACTGTGTGATAATTATATGTACGTGTTATACATTTACCGCACGGCCACTAGCAGCAGCATCGTTGACTCATTAGGTATTGCATTTATTACTTCCTGAAACTGTGAAATGTTTTCGTCCCATGTTGTATGCTTTCTGTGGCAATAAATTCTACAAAGTTTCCGATCTCTTTCATTATTCTTTCTGACGGGTTAGAGGAACTGTGATATCTTGATATGTAAATTGGTGTTATGTTCTTACTCTCTAACATTTGAAACTTCCTGGCAGATTAAAACTGTGTGCCGCTGCAGAGTGAAAATCTCATTCTGGAAACATCTCTCTAACATTTGTTTCCATATGTCTGACCTAAACTGTGGTCCCTTATCTGAAACAACCTTCTGTACTTGCCCTACTATTGATGCAAAATCTCTTACAAATGCTCTTGATACTGATCTAGCTGTTGCTTTTGTTAGTGGAGAAAATGTTACATATTTGGATGCCAGTTCTACGGCTGCTAGAATATAACTATAACCTTTACTTGATCTGGGGATTTGACCGTAAAGATCTACTGCTGCTAGCCGGCCGGAGTGGCCGTGCGGTTCTAGGCGCTACAGTCTGGAACCGCGTGACCGCTACGGTCGCAGGTCCGAATCCTGGCTCGGGCATGGATGTGTGTGATGTCCTTAGGTTAGTTAGGTTTAAGTAGTTCTAAGTTCTAGGGGACTGATGACCACAGCAGTTAAGTCCCATAGTGCTCAGAGCCATTTCTACTGCTACCATGTGTCTTAACCGGTATGATGGGATACAGTGGTGGAATATGTGATACTGTAGATGATTTAGCTTTCTGACATATCTTCAAGGATGCTATAACTTTGCGAATGTGTTTATCCCTATTGTTGAAGTGACTATTTTGTCGAAGAATTAGAAAGTATTTCCTAGCTCCGTAATGTGCATCGCTTAGGAATGTATACCATATCAATTTGTTTCTGATCCCTTCTGGGATGTATAAAAGCCAATTTTTGCCGTCTGGGTACGAGCGAATAAACAGAATATTTTGATGTATAATGTAATTATGTCTGATTTTTGCGTTGCTCTTGTCTCGCCAAAGCGTTACAATCTCTTTTAGTGTTTCATCTTTCTGCTGTTCTCTCTCTATGTCCTGTAATGCTGATGATAAAAAGTTTTCGAAAGCTACTTGTTTGATATACATAACACTATGGTTGTTGTGGCAGAAGGTATTTTCTTCCTCTAGTCGTTTATGGTGAATAGATCTCGATAGTGCGTCGGCAACAATATTCTGCGTGCCTGGAATGTGTACAACAGTAAAGTCGAAGTCTTGTAGATATAATTTCCAATGGCTTAATCTATCATGCGTAAGTTTTTCTGATAGTAAAAACTGGATTGCTCGGCGATCGGTATATACTGTGGTGTGTCTTCCATAAAGATAATGACGGAATCTCTTAAATGCCCATACTACGCATAGCGTCTCTAATTCTGTTACAGAGTAATTGCGCTCTGCTGGAGAAAGCATCCCGCTTGCAAACGCAAAATGTTTAACGATTGTCTTACCGTCCTCCTCTACTTCCTGGAAAATATGTACTCCTAGTGCTTTAGTTGAACTATCTGTTGCAATGGAAAAGTTTTATGTTGGGTCAGGATGCGATAACAAAGGTGCCCTTAGTAACGCTTCTTTCAAATTCTCGAATTCAGCTTCAGCGTCTTCATTGCATTACCAAATTGTGTTTTTATTTGTGAGCTGGTATAGCAAGGGTGTGTCTAATGCTTTATAATGAATGAATTTTCTAAAATAAGTAATGAGGCCTAAAAAGCTCCGAAGTTCCTTCTTGTTTGTTTGCACGTCGATATCTTTCAATGCTTACAATTTGTCGGAGTCTGGTGCAATACCTGTTTGTGAAATGATATGACCTAGAAATTTTATTGAGGCTTTTCCAAATTCATATTTACGGAGGTTTATAGTTACACCGTTCTGCTCGAATGTATTCAGTAATTGTTGAATGGTGTGGTTGTGCTGTTCCCAGTTTTCTACTGCGATTAGAATGTCATCTACAAATGTAGTAATTTTGTTTTTAAGATTCTGTGGGAGAATTGTATTCATGTCTCGTGTAAAGGCTGCAAACGAAATCGTTAGTCCAAACGGAAGTTTACAAAATTGGTAACATTCACCAAAGCAAAGGAATGCCGTATACTTTCGGCAATTTGGATGCAACTGGATTTGCCAAAATTCTGATTTGAGATCGAGGGTGGTATATATAGAGGTGCCATGAAACTTTTGCAGTAACTCTTCTAATGTCAGTGGTCGGTCAGTTTCTGTAATTATTTTATTAACCTCACGTGAATCTAAAACTAAACGGAGTGATCCATCCTTCTTTTCAACGATGTGTAATGGATTTATATATTGGCTTGCTGCTGGTTCAATTATACCCTGATCAAACATTGCTCGTGACTCTTTCTTAACTGCTTCTGTGTGTATATGCGGGATTGGACAGTGTTTTGCTTTGAAAGTCTCGTGCGGTTTCACTTGAAATTCGTATTTAAATCCTGTCATCGTTCCTGGAACATTGTTAAAAACTGTTTTATGTTTCACAAGAATATTTTCTAATTCTGTGCACTCTGTGTCGTCTTTTGCTATACTGTCTCCAACCTTGCGTGTAATTGTCTCTAATACATTATACTCCTGTTCCTCTGCCATGTCGTTATTATGTGTATTCGTGTATAGTGTGAGATAACAATCGTTATCCTTAGAATCTGCAATAATCTCGATCCTGTGCATATTTTGTTCTTCTGAGGATACTGTGTTTTGAAATCTCACTGCCACTTCACTGTCTTCCTTCGGTAATGTTAGGTATGACGATTTAAAGTCAATCTTTGCGTCGTACTGTACGAGAAAGTTCATTCCTAATATTATATCATTGTTAAATGTGGAACTATCCAATAATTGCTGTGGAAAATTTGCCCTGTAAAAACAAACGTTAATTGTGTCTGTCTTTTGACTCAATGCTTTTTCCTGGAAATCCTCAATTTTAGTTTTGTAGAATAGGAATACTGGATAATCATTATTGCTATTGCATCTGTTAAATGTGTCTTCGTTAATTACGCACATTGGTGAGCCTCAATCAATTATTGCTAAAATATTTTGTGACTTTAAATTTATCTGTATTATTCGATGGCATATCATTTTCTGCATGATTGGTTTTTCGTGTAACAATGTGTCTCGCACGTCGTCGATTGTGATGGCATTCTCTATCGTTATCTTTTCTCTCTCCTTATCCATAGTGTCGTCATTTAGAGATTCATCACAGGCTATCTCTAATCATAAATGTTCTGACATTTCATTTTCTGCCGGGGAGTGTTGTGTGTTTTCTATGAGCTGTATTGTTCTACCGTTTTGATTATTAGCGGTAGGTGGCGGATGAAATCTTCTGTCTGGTCCATTCATACGATGACTTGGTTGTTGTGCACTATTTGAATTTCTATGAAAATTATCATTGTAGAATGTCCTTTGCGGTCGGTGTTCGTTTTCCCTCCTCCTGTCGTTATAGCTGTGGTTATACGGCGAGACACGCGTGTTCCTCTGAAAAGGCTGTCTTTGTTCGTTTTGTGTATTTTGCGGCTGACCCGTGTAATTGCTTACACCTGTCGCATTTTCTTGGCGATGAGTCATGTGAAAGTTTGACCGGTACGGCATTTCCTGTCGTATATGTGTAGTGCTATTTGGTCGGCTTTGTTGCTGTCTTGAATTGTAATGTAGATTGTTGTTATACTGCTGTTCATTAAATCCCTGTGTGTAATCCCGATTAAAGTTTTCACCTTCGCTGCGAAAGCGTTTATTATGATTGTTATTGCCAAATCGTGTTTGCTCAAAATTAGTATTGTTTGTCTGGTTTGTGTTATGTCGTGAAAAGTTCTTATTAACAAACGAATTATCTGCCCGGTGTACCTCTAGCAATTGTAGGATGTCTCTAAATGCATACACACTGTCCTTTTGCTTGCCTGTTAATAATGACATTTTTAATGCTCTGGGGAGTTTTGAAATACACAGCTGTACTAATGCTGATTGACTGTATGGCTCATTGACATATTGGTTTTGTTCAACCATATACTCGAAAAATGCGATTGTTGGGAAAGTAGAATTCTCGAAATTTGGTAGACTAATTAGCAGATCTTTAATGCTACTCTGAGTGGTATCGGCCAATATGCTGCTAGAAATGCTTCCTGGAATGCTTCTACTGAAAAACACTGTCTAGCAATTGGTCGCATTCTTCTCACTGGTTCCCCTTGAAGAAAACTAATAATAAATTCTAGTTTATGTTGAACTAGCCATGACGGTTCGGGTGCCACATTGAATTGTTGGATCCAGTCCACTGGATGTATTTGCGTCCTGTCGTTTTTAAATGTTTTAAACTTTCTCACTGAAAGGAAATTCTTGTGGTCGAAACCGTCATGTCTTTGTGTGTAATTATTTTCGTAATGTTGTGAATATGAATTTTTATGTCTTTCTGCCTGGTTAAGATCTCTTACTCTCTGAAGTCTACCGACATTATATGTATTGTGCATCTGAGGCATGTCGTAATGGTATGTGTTTTGTTGGAATTGATTGTTTGCAGTTGTTTCTTGTGTGTCAGCTATCCTTTGCTGTAAAGAATTAATTTTCGGGTGTAACAAATTATTACGTGATTCTAGGTCTGCGATTGTTTGTTGCACATTTGTAATTTGCGTATCTTTATTATTAGAAATCTGTTGAACTGAGACTGGTGTAGTGTCATCTGATTTACTGTCATTGGTAGTATCTAACAGGTCTATTCTTATAGTGAGTTCGTTGATCTTTTCTGTCAATTCGTTTCGTAATTTACGATTACTTTTGGTTACTTTCTTAAAATCTGCTTTCAAATTTTCTGAGTCTTGATTTCTATGTGTTCCATTTTGTCAGTTAGTGTCAGAACATCTTCTGTTAATTTATCCCTAATATTCTGGATTTCAGTGTCTGTAGAAATTTTCGCCTCAATTGTGTGTGATTGGATTTCCGTGAGCCTCTCTTGTATTTGAATTGTGATTGTCCACGTAAGTTTTATCCCTGAGCAAACACTTTGTTTTTGTCGTCCTGTAGCTGTTTATTAATTGTTTGTAATAGTTCTTTTCGTTCTTTATCCTGCGATCACACCAGTTGGCAGTGACGTATCAAACAGTTTTCTGTCTGATTGTTAAAACGTTCATCAATGTGAGCGTTTTGTTTAGAAACGTTCTCTGTCATTGTTTCTCGTATGCTAACCGCGAATGCTTATTGTTTATCTGTTATTTCTGGAATCTTCGCGTGTAATTCTTGGTTTGATTTTTCAGCGACTACCTTGATTTCGTTTTTTAGGTCTGCTGATTCTTGTGCCCTTCTGTTAAAGTTTTGATTCATGTCTTGTCTCATTTGTAGCGAAAATGATATTATTGGATCAGTTTCGGATTGACTTCCGTGTGTATTTGTATTTGTTGTTAAAGGTTGTACATTTGTGTTCATTTGAACATCCTCAGACGATTGTAATCGTGTCACCTCTTCCGTGGTTTCGGAATTGTTGTCAATAAAACTGTGGTATCCGCTACGCAGATTGTGTAGCTGTGTACCGTTTGAATCTGTTTCGGCACGTAATGGAGTCACACTGTTTGACTGCATTATAGTGGTTTCGTTACTGAAACTATTATGTCTGCTACGCGTAATTTGTGGCTGTGTAGCTTCTGCTGTATTTAAAAACAAATTATTTTGCACTAAGGTCTCATTATCAGCTGGCATTTATGATGTGGATAGTTTGTCAAAAGATTCCATATTATTACTACTCTCGAATGTCTGTTCACCTAACCTTTCACTATAGGATTTTTCAAACGTATTATTTCTACTATTCCTGAAAAGAATTTCTCGTCAGTATATTCTACACTTTTACCACTTTGAGATCGAGTAATTATTCTGTGGGACATTGTCTATAATTAGCACACGCAACAAAATATATCACTGTTTAAAGCGGATTCAACACTGGACAAACACTTTTCAACGCAGAATCAATAGAGCAAACAGAATTGCTGGTGGCTGTGAATTAAAGGTATACAGTTTAGTATAAGCATTGCGCCACTTGACACTAGTTTATTCATGCAATTGTGAGTCAGTATATTCATTTTCACAGTGGCATCACTAAAGAGTCTTACTGATTGGATGTCGCCAAGTGAAACCTTCCCGTCTCCTCTTTATCTCCTTTTCTTTGTTACTAAACCTTCCCTTCTACAATAACCGATGAAAACTTCCCTTTGGATTTCTTCCTCTTGCTTAGTAATAAAAAATGAAATCTTCCCTTTTAAATATACTCTCTTCCTCAATCTTTGCATACTAATTTAATTAATGCTTATTAAAGCGATTTTCTGATTATTTCGACGGAACACAGAGTGTGTCACGTCGTGGCCCTCAGTCGTTATCTCTCATAACCCAAAACTGTTCCTTACCTTTTTTACTGTTAATGGACCGCCATCAGACTGCTACATCAAACTGCGACATGAATATACTTACTCTGTTTTACTATACTCTATTAACTGTTGGTGGGCTGTGATAATTAGTGGCTGTATTTATAACCAAAGCTGAAGTTATTCTTTAATAGCAAAGCTCACGTTGAAACTTCCTGGCAGATTAAAACTGTGTGCCCGACAGAGACTCGAACTCGGAACCTTTGACTTTCGCGGGCAAGTGCTCAACCAACTGAGCTCCCGAAGCACAACTCACGCCCGGTACTCACAGCTTTACTTCTGCCAGTACCTCGTCTCCTACCTTCCAAACTTTACAGAAGCTCTCCTGCGAAACTTGCAGAACTAGCACTCCTGAAAGAAAGGATATTGCGGAGACACGGCTTAGCCACAGCCTGGGGGATGTTTCCAGAATGAGATTTTCACTCTGCAGCGGAGTGTGCACTGATATGAAACTTCCTGGCAGATTAAAACTGTGTGCCCGACCGAGATTCGAACTCGGGACCTTTGCCTTTCGCGGGCAAGTGCTCAACCAACTGAGCTACCCAGGCACGACTCACGCCCAGTACCTCGTCTCCTACATTCCAAACTTTACAGAAACTCTCCTGCGAACCTTGCAGAACTAGCACTCTACATCCACATCTACGTCCATACTCCACAAGCCACCTGACGGTGTGTGGCGGAGGGTACCTTGAGTACCTCTATCGGTTCTCCCTTCTATTCCAGTCTCGTATTGTTCGTGGAAAGAAGGATTGTCGGTATGCCTCTGTGTGGGCTCTAATCTCTCTGATTTTTTCCTCATGGTCTCTTCGCGAGATATACGTAGGAGGGAGCAATATACTGCTTGACTCTTCGGTGAAGGTATGTTCTCGAAACTTTGACAAAAGTCCGTACCGAGCTACTGAGCGTCTCTCCTGCAGAATCTTCCACTGGAGTTTATCTATCATCTCCGTAACGCTTTCGCGATTACTAAATGATCCTGTAACGAAGCGCGCTGTTCTCCGTTGGATCTTCTCTATATCTTCTATCAACCCTATCTGGTACGGATCCCACACTGCTGCGCAGTATTCAAGCAGTGGGTGAACAAGCGTACTGTAACCTACTTCCTTTGTTTTCGCATTGCATTTCCTTAGGATTCTTCCAATGAATCTCAGTCTGGCATCTGCTTTACCGACGATCAACATTATATGATCATTCCATTTTAAATCACTCCTAATGCGTACTCCCAGATAATTTATGGTATTAACTGCTTCCAGTTGCTGACCTGCTATTTTGTAGCTAAATGATAAAGCATCTATCTTTCTGTGTATTCGCAGCACATTACACTTGTCTACATTGAGATTCAATTGCCATTCCCTGCACCATGCGTCAATTCGCTGCAGATCCTCCTGCATTTCAGTACAATTTTCCATTGTTACAACCTCTCGATACACCACAGCATCATCTGCAAAAAGCCTCAGTGAACTTCCGATGTCATCCACAAGGTCATTTATGTATATTGTGAATAGCAACGGTCCTATGACACTCCCCTGCGGCACACCTGAAATCACTCTTACTTCGGAAGACTTCTCTCCATTGAGAATGACATGCTGCGTCCTGTTATCTAGGAACTTCTCAATCCAATCACACAATTGGTCTGATAGTCCATATGCTCTTACTTTGTTCATTAAACGACTGTGCGGAACTGTATCGAACGCCTTGCGGGATTCAAGAAACACGGCATCTACCTGTGAACCCGTGTCTATGGCCCTCTGAGTCTCGTGGACGAATAGCGCGAGCTGGGTTTCACATGACCGTCTTTTTCGAAACCCATGCTGATTCCTACAGAGTAGATTTCTAGTCTCCATAAAAGTCATTATACTCGAACACAATACGTGTTCCAAAATTCTACAACTGATCGATGTTAGAGATATAGGTCTATTGTTCTGCACATCTGTTCGACGTCCCTTCTTGAAAACGGGGATGACCTGTGCCCTTTTCCAATCCTTTGGAACGCTACGCTGTTCTAGAGACCTACGGTACACCGCTGCAAGAAGGGGGGCAAGTTCCTTCGCGTACTCTGTGTAAAATTGAACTGGTATCCCATCAGGTCCAGAGGCCTTTCCTCTTTTGAGCGATTTTAATTGTTTCTCTATCCCTCTGTCGTCTATTTCGATATCTACCATTTTGTCATCTGTGCGACAATCTAGAGAAGGAACTACAGCACAATCTTCCTCTGTGAAACAACTTTGGAAAAAGACATTTAGTATTTCGGCCTTCAGTCTGTCATCCTCTGTTTCAGTACCATTTTGGTCACAGAGTGTCTGGACATTTTGTTTTGATCCACCTACCGCTTTGACATAAGACCAAAATTTCTTAGGATTTTCTGCCAAGTCAATACATAGAACTTCACTTTCGAATTCATTGAATGCCTCTCGCATAGCCCTCCTTACACTACATTTCGCTTCGCGTAATTTTTGTTTGTCTGCAAGGCTTTGGCTATGTTTATGTTTGCTGTGAAATTCCCTTTGCTTCCGCAGCAGTTTTCTAACTAACTCGGTTGTTGTACCACGGTGGCTCTTTTCCATCTCTTACGATCTTGCTTGGCACATACTCATCTAACGCATTATGTACGACGGTTTTGAACTTTGTCCACTGATCCTCAACACTATCTGTACTTGAGACAAAACTTTTGTGTTGAGCCGACAGGTACTCTGAAATCTGCTTTTTGTCACTTTTTCTAAACAGAAAAACCTTCCTACCCATTTTAATATTCCTATTTATGGCTGAAATCATCGATGCCGTAACCGCTTTATGATCGCTGATTCCCTGATCTGCGTTCTTTTTCAAATAGTTCGGGTCTGTTTGTCACCAGAAGGTCTAATATGTTATCGCCACGAGTCGGTTCTCTGTTTAACTGCTCAAGGTAGTTTTCAGATAAAGCACTTAAAAAAATTTCACTGGATTCTTTGTCCCTGCCACCCGTTATGATCGTCTGAGTCTCCCAGTCTATATCCGGCAAATTAAAATCTCTACCCAGAACTATAACATGGTGGGGAAATCTACTCGAAATATTTTCCAAATTATCCTTCAGGTGCTCAGCCACGACAGCTGCTGAGCCAGGGGGCCTATAGAGACATCCAATAACCATGTCTGAGCCTGCTTTATCCGTGACCTTCACCCAAATCATTTCACATTTCGGATCTCCGTCAATTTCCTTCGATACTATTGCACTTCTTATCGCTATAAACACGCCTCCCCCTTCACTGTCCAGCCTGTCTCTGCGGTATACATTCCAATCTGAGTTTAGGATTTCATTACTGTTTACGTCTGGTTTCAGCCAACTTTCTGTCCCTAGTACTATATGAGCGTTGTGACCGTTTATTAATGAGAGAAGTTCTGGGACCTTTCTGTAGACGCTCCTGCAGTTTACTATTAGCACATTAATATTGTTATTCCCTGTTGCATTTTGCCTACTCCTACCTTGCCGCGTCTCAGGAGGCGTCTTGTCGGGCCTAGGGAGAGGATTCTCTAACCTAAAAAACCCCCATGTGCACTCCACACGTACTCCGCTACCCTTGTAGCCGCTTCCGGCGTGTAGTGCACGCCTGACCTATTCAGGGGGACCCTACATTTCTCCACCCGATAGCGGAGGTCGAGAAATTTGCACCCCAGCTCTCCGCAGAATCGTCTGAGCCTCTGGTTTAAGCCCTCCACTCGGCTCCAAACCAGAGGACCGCGATCGGTTCTGGGAACAAAACAAACACTAGCACTACTGGCACTATGGTTGACTAAAGGGACTCTCTCTGACTGTATTCAAAACAAACACGAAATCTATGGTACTATTAATAGCACTCGACAATTAAAGATTCCTAAAAGCAAACACACACGGAAGAAGAAGTGACAAATAAGAAAAATACAGTTAACACTTAAATTAAGGTAGCTCGCTGCACAGCAGACGTGAAGCAGACGGCAGTTACGACGACACTCCTGAAAGAATGGATATTGCGGGGACATGGCTTAGCCACAGCCTGGGGGATGTGTCCAGAATGTGATTTTCACTCTGCAGCGGATTGTGCGCTGATATGAAACTTCCTGGCAGATGAAAACTGTGTGCCCGAACGAGACTCGAACTCGGGACCTTTGACTTTCGCGGGCAAGTGCTCAACCAATTGAGCTACCGATGCACGTCTCATGCCCGGTACTGAGAGCTTTACTTCTGCCAGTACCTCGTCTCCTACCTTCCAAACTTTACAGAAGCTCTCCTGCGAACCTTTCAGAACTAGCACTCCTGAAAGAAAGAATAATGCGGAGACATGGCTTAGCCACAGCCTAGGGGATGTTCCCAGAATGAGATTTTCACTCTGCAGCAGAGTGTGCGCTGATATGAAACTTCCTGGCAGATCAAAACTGTGTGCCCGACCGAGACTCGAACTCGGGACCTTTGCCTTTCGCGGGCAAGTGCTCAACCAACTGAGCTACCGAAGCACGTCTCACGCCTTGTAGTTTCATATCAGCGCACACTCCGCTGCAGAGTGAAAATGTCAGTCTGGAAAGCTGACATTATTCTTTAATTAATTTGACTGAAGTTACGTAATTCATAGTTACACTTTTTCTTGACAACAGTAAAATTTTGCTAAGTTTTACGTTGATGGTTTTTGGGATGTATTATAATCAGTAATGAACATTGCTGTCAAAAATTAATTATATTCTGAAAATGCTTCAAATATTTACTGTTGGTAATGAAATGATTTTATAAACGTTCAAATGGGACTTTCTTTTTATAATAATCTTACAACTAGCATTACGCAAACATACCTTCAGTAGTCTTGAGCTTTGCAAAGAACATAATTCAATAATATTAGTTCCTCTTATGACAATAGTTAGTTGATGTCTCTGTACATCCGTTTATAATCTCTTGTATATCATAGCTGGTGGCAGGCAGGCACACTGCTCCGCTCAAGCTCTCGCTTCAGACCTGCTACCGACTCGCTTCACATCTCGCTTATTACTGACTTCCAGAGAATGCCTGATACCGTTACAAAATGTATCTTTCCTACTCTTTTCTTAAAATGTATCTATGCGCTGTCCCCCCCTCCCTTTTTAAAATTATATCATGTGTGGTCTCTCTTGCGTAAAATACTTTGGGGCAGACATTCCCTGCTACCACAATTATTTCCAACATGACAAATATTAATTATTCCTACTTAATCCTATTAATAAAATATAAACATCTTTCATAAATTGTGGTTTGACAATAGACAATAGAAATATACACGTCTTACAAGCGTTAAGTTACTGTAACATCCATTTCTGTTCGTTGAATATGTGTTACTTTTAATATTTGTATTAATCATTACAACCAGAAGAAAGTAAAATTTTCTGTCATTTTGAGCAGTGCATTGCACTGAATATTACTCGTTTTATGTCATCGGTATTATTTATGTCCGCATTATACAGGTAGTTTGGGTGTATCACAATCCTAAAACTTAAAGTGTAACTAATGACTATGTATATGAGCGTAATAGTGTGCCCTGACACATGAAACAGAACGCACTATACTTGTAGAATTCTTCCGCCCAGGAATCGTCATTATTTGGGCACTAGAATGACAAAACTGTGAAATTTTTAAATAAGTGGGAAGCCGAGAAGAAGTGTTTATAAATCTTTTTCTCTTGCAACTGACATTAGAGAAGAAAGCTTTTTTGTCAACTATTTTCAGTAAAAATACTGTACCTGTCATGTACACAGAAACTAAATGTGGTGTGAGCTTTGCACTGTGGTGTGACTAATGACTTCCCTGATGCCGCACAACAGATACGTCAGACTGGCTCCTGTATTTCACTATCGAGTGATCAAAAATCTCAAAACTCTTCGTGAAGATCAGATTGAGTAATCCTTACTGATAAACTACTGGTACTAGGACATCTTCATGCACACTAATGTAGTTCCTCAATTACGTGTATAATTGGTTGACAATATGGAGGATATTTGTCAACTTATACTTTGGTATTAGTCATTTCAGTCTTTAATTTTAAAAAGAGAATAATTTCCAAATGTAATTTTCAACTTGTGTCCAGTTTAACGTGGACTTTGTACCATACTGTTACTTGGCGTAATGTTTTGCATAAAGAGAATTCGGTTCTCGGTGGGTTTGAATAAAAAATCTCTGGCATTCTATTGCAACATTTAGCCGCCTGAGCCACAACCACAGTACTTCGGAATCTCCAGTTTTACTATGTACATATCGTTTCGTGAGGTCTATTGCGCAAAGTTGGCAGGTTCACACTGTCGATAAGAGAAAGGTCATGAATAGCTTCCAAAATTACAATTTATGTACCAGCTGAAGACATAATGAGCTACTCCTTTAATTCGTCTACAAAAATTGCGTATCGAGCGATCACAAAAGTTGATAAACGGCCTATGTCGTCTCTGATAAAGAGTGCACACGTCATAATGACGACACACCTGACTTCACCTATCTGCAATCAGACTGATCCGTTTAGAAGATACCTCATCGCACGCAATCGCCCCGTTTGCTGAGGTAACTCTGAATGCTGCCGCCGACCCTTGTGTCGCCCACACGTAGTCGCGAAAGTCAGCTTCTGGTAGCCTTCTGGCTGGAGACGGGCAAACTCTTTCTTCCGTGGGAACTACTTCACTGGTGATCGTTCCTTTTTGGGTACCGTTCCTCTTTACTCTCAGACTGTTACATTTTTATCTGATTGTCCATACTACATGGATATAAGATGAATTTCTCGAAGAAATACCAAGTACGCATAATTGTTACTTCTGCGTCATAAACTTATTAATTGCCTTACGTAGACTGGTTTGTCACTTCGATTTCCTTAGCTGAATGCGTCCTTAGAAAGTATCATATTAGACAGCTGACATAGCAGGTCAGTGTTAACACGCCATTGAAGAGACGTCAAAGCAGACTGCACGGAAGTTCGAATTACGAGACCTATTTATAACCCACCGCAGATTCATTTCACTTTCGAGGCAAGCTCATAATCGTAACAAGCTCGTAATCGTAGCAAGTATTAGAGAAAATAAAATGCAGTATTCTCGTGTTTGCTTCACTAGCACGAAATAACTGCATGCCAAACTTGAACAGAAGCAAAATCGACAAGATTTGCGATCTTTTACAGATGCCTACAACAATTGCCACAACGAAACTTTGTCTGTAAACCTGGCAGAAAATCCAAAGAGATTCTGGTCGTATGTGAAGTATGATAGTGGCAAGAAACAATCAATGCCTTCTCTGCGCGATAACGATGGAGATACTATCGAAGAAAGTGCTGCCAAAGCAGCCTTCCAAAATGCCTTCACAAAAGAAGACGAAGTAAATATTCCATAATTGGAATCGAGAAAAGCTGCCAACATGAGTAACGTAGAAGTAAATATCCTCGGAGTACTGAAGCAGCTAGAATCACTTAATAAAAGCGAGTCTTCTTGTCCAGACCGTACACCAATTAGGTTCCTTTCGGAGAATGCTGATGCATTAGCTCCATACTTAACTATCATATACAACCGTTCGCTCGACGAAAGAACCGTACCCAAAGACTGGAAAGTTGCACAGGTCACACCAATATTCAAGAAAGGTAGTAGGAGTAATCACAGGCACATATCGTTTATGTCGATATGCAGCAGGATTTTAGAACATATATTGTGTTCGAACATTATGAATTACCTCGAAGAAAACGGTCAACATGGTTTTAGAAAACATCGTTCCTGTGAAAAACACAAATCTTTATTCACATGAAGTGTTGACTGCTATTGACAAGGGATTTCAGATCGAATCCGTATTTCTGCATTTGACACTGTACCACACCAGCGGCTAGTAGATAAATTGCGTGCTTGTGGTATATCGTCTCAGTTATGTGACTAGATCTGTGATTTCCTGTCAGAGAGGTCACAGTTCGTAGTAAATGACGGAAAGTCATCGAGAACAACAGAAGTGATTTCTGGCGTTCCCCAAGGTAGTTTTATAGGTCCTTTGCTGTTCCTTACCTATATAAACGATTCTGGAGACAATCTGAGCAGCAGTCTTCGGTTGTTTGCAGATGACGCTGTCGTTTATCGACTAATTAAGTCATCAGAATATCAAAACAAACTGCAAAACCACCATGAAACATTCACACTGGTATTCTTCACACTGTGTGTGTGTGTGTGTGTGTGTGCGTGTGCAACCCCCTCCCGGGAACGTCACGTATCAGACAAGTGTAACCCCAAATGTTTGCCTGGTAATTATGGTGCTCGCGTACGTGGAGACAGTGTTTACGCAGCAATCGCCGACATAGTGTAACTGAGGCGGAATAAGAGGTACCAGCCCGCATTCACCGAGGCAGATGGAAAACCGCCTTGAAAAACATCCACAGGCTGGCCGGCACACCGGACCTCGACACTAATCCGCCGGGCGGATTCGTGCCGGGTGCCGGCACGCCTTCCCGCTCGGGAAGCAGCGCGTCAGACCGTGCGGGTAGCCGGGCGGGCTTCCTTCACACTACTTTGTTACGTTAAAATTTCAAATAACTGCGTGGTCGGAATAAAATAGTAGAAAAATTTGGTACTTATTCTCTCTGCCTAAAAACAATCTTTAGGCATTTATTTCTTTGTAAGTATTATAAAGAGGATTGGCAAAATAATGTGAACACCCGTACTTACTGGGGAATGGTTTATTGATATGGGCTTGGACCCCTAATTGCTCGTAGTACACCTGCGATTCTTCTTGGAATACTGGCATATAATGATTGTGTAGTCTGGAGTGAAATGTTTATGCCACTCTTCGATAAGAACCTCCTCTAACTCCTGTAGTGACGAGGAAGTCGGAAGTCTGCTCCGATGTCTGTTCTCCGATGCCACGCAGAACGGTTCAATAATGTTCAAGTCCGAGGATTAGCCGGCCGGTGTGGCCGTGCGGTTCTAGGCGCTTCAGTCTGGAACCGCGTGACCGCTACGGTCGCAGGTTCGAATCCTGCCTCGGGCGTGGATGTGTGTGATGTCCTTAGGTTAGTTAGGTTTAAGTAGTTCTAAGTTCTAGGGGACTGATGATCACAGATGTTAAGTCCCATAGTGCTCAGAGCCCTTTGAACCATTTAGTCCGAGGACTGTGCTGGCCAGGGAATACGCTGCAGTTAAGTTGCATGCTCCTCATACCACAATTGTACTGTCCTGGATGCGTGAATGGGTGCATTATTGTCCTGAAATATGGCATCATTGATGGGGAAGAACATCTGAATCATCGGTGCACCTGATCATCTAAATTGTTCAAATAATCATTGGCTGTGACACAGCCCTTGAGAGTAATGACGCGACCAGCAGAATACAATGATATGGCTGCCCACACCATCGCACTTCCATCTCCATGCTTCACCATTGGAATCAGGCATTCAGGACTGTGGGCTTGCTTTGGCGTTCTCCAGACGAAAACCCGGCCCGATGTTGGAAATAACGGAAACGTTGAGTCATCGGACCATACTACCTGTTTCCGCTGATCATCCGTCCAGGATTTATGCACCTGACACCATGTTTAGGCTTCTTTGCGTTGGTTGTCTTAGCAGCTTAACCACGAATATTCTTTTTATGGAGTTCTCGGCGGACAGTGTCGATAGATACAGGGTCTCGAGTATGGCTATTGAGCTCTGCAGTCACTTCATCCGCCGTAGTGTTGTGTTGTTCTGAGACAGTTAGTGTTGGCATACATTTACACGATGGTGTATTTCCTTGGTTTGTGTAGATTGTCGAGACTGTTGGAACAGTTTCTCATGAAACATTCAATAAGTTGCCCGTCTTGGTCACTGATGCTCCAGCTAATCGGGCCCACACATTTTGCCCTCTTTGGAACTGTTAGGTCTTTCATTGCACATCGACCTCGGCCTCTGAATGGAAATACGAAGTGTGCGCTACTCGTAAACAACCTTCACTGATGCCTAGTTGGTACTGAACACGCACAATCCAGCGAGACACGTGTCTTACCTGCGTTTTCACCGTCAAACACAACCATATCACTACATTATGTTGCCTATCCCCTCTAGTATAAATATTTACTTATTATAAAATAAGTCTCACAGTTTAAATCTGTCTCTCAGGTTTTCTGTCAGCAAGACTCTTCCTATCGGATTTTAGTAACGTACATCCCAGTGTTTCATTGTATGCTGCATAAAAGAATCGAATCCCACCATTTTTCTACTCTATGATATAGTTCTAGTGAATGTGCAGCTCTTCTCATAAGAAAAGGTCAATGGCGATTACTCGATCTATTATAAAATCCGACAATGATACAACCCACTACAATCGTAAAAATTATTAAATCTGAAGAGGAAAGCACCACCCGATACCAGGACATATGCCCATCTTCAGGTGCATCCGTAAATTTTTAAACGATTAATAATATCTACTCACACAGTTAAGATAATCAATGCTAAACAGAACGAACAGAAGTTCTTAGGGGAAAAAAAAACCTGTACGTACATTAAAATGTAGGTGCACAAAGAATGCGTGACTATGGTTAAAATGGGTTAAAATAACTTCAAATATGTTAACACTGTGCATCCTCGGTACAAGGCACGCAAGAGAATATCCTCTTTAATCCCTGGTCGGCCAGAAAGCCTCCCTCAGAGGAGGACAACGGTCCAGGCTTAGGGGCGCCCCACGCGTGGAGTCGCGTGATGAGGGATGGGCGGTCTTTCGAACACTGTGTTGCATAGACATCCATCAGACCAGTACGAAGTACAACCCAAAGCTGAAATGCCGGAGGGCAGTTGCGTGCCCGTAAATCGCTAACGCTACCTAGTTATGCATCTTTTGTGGCTCGAAATTTTAATGTACACAAAGGTCTCATTTTTTTCTAAGAATTTCTGTACGTTCTGTTTAGCTTTGATTATGTGTACCATGTGGATAGGTATTATTACTCATTTAAAATTTAGCAGATGCACCTAAAGGTGAGGCACATGTTTCGATGTCGGGTAATGCTTTCCTTTTCAAAAGTAAATAATTCTTACAATTGCAACGAATTTTATCATTGGCAGTGAACAACAGTTGTGGATTTCCCGTCAAGATAAACGGACTAAGAACTATTGCATCAGCCGAAAACTGCTTTTAAACTAATTTCCGTCTAAGTCATTCTGTTACTTAACTTTTACTGCTTTTGGTTATTACAGTGTCCACTTTCTTAGAAAGCCCTTCCGCCAAATCTGCCTTTGACGTGGCAATTTCATCTTTAAGCGTTTTCCTTTTAATTCAAACTAATGTTCATCCCACTCACTATGTTCGACTAAGCTTCATTATCATTCGTTAAATGACTAAGGGAGGCCACAATCTGAATTAAAATGTAATAAAAGTTTGCTGATTCTGCATTTATTCACCCAGACTTACACCAAGTTTATCCTGCTCCTGCTACTCTTTTGATGGATCTTTCAACAGTGTCCCTATTTTTACACTGAAGAAAAAACTTGGCTTCATCTTCGAGATATGAGATAACATCGTGTAAACGTTGTCAGTGCACACATTTTATTTCTGTTTATATTCGGTGGTACTGAACTGCAAGTGTTTTTCTTCCCCATCTAATCATAAAAAGCTGAAAGTCACGTCGCCATTTATCCCAGAGCAAGAGGACCCAGCTGAGACAGCTACCTGCTGCTCACAGTTTATGTTACAAACAACGAGTCCCCGTCAGCTGGTTCTCAAGTGCGCAACTTCTTCGTGCAAACGTACCTCGTGGACGTTGATTTTCCAGCTCTGCACACTCACGGATCGACATGTCATGTAAGAAAGGATAGCTCTTCTGTACCGTCCAATATTGAACGGAAATTCCAAGAAGCTCGCAATCTTATTGAATCAAAAGACGACAAATCAGAATCAGAAATCTCAATACTTGAGTCAAATTTAAAGTTTCAGGTGGCTGTGTACACAGCCTCAACTGTGTGATTTACTTACGAAAGCTGAGGTCACGAGTATCTCTGTCGTATAAAATGTAAGTAAATTAAGAATAATAGAACCTAAAACTAACGAGCGACCAGTAAATGTTGATGTTAAATTAAATAATTGTCAAGAATTTCCTTTTGGGGACACTTTCACAATAATTTTATATGGGACAGCATTTTCTGTGGTTGAAAAGTACCACCCAGTACATTATATTCAATGTTGTTGGTATGATTTTGTATCGGACATGACATAGTCTTTATCAAAAGACCTTAATAAGGAGAAGCTGTGACATGAGAGAAATCTCAATAAACTACAGAATTAACGTAATCAGGAGTTTAAAAACATTGGCCAGTTCCGAAAGGAAACTGTGCACCGAGGGTTCCGTATAGACAGTTTTTTTTGTATAGACAGGTTTTTTATTCTGGAATCGTGCATCTCAGCGATTTGTACCTGTTATCGTCACTGATACTGGCAAGGTGTTGCTCTCAGGGATAAAACGACTTTGCAAAATGCTTTAATTTGAAGTCTTAAGTCGGGTAACGAACGACAAAAAATTGTTTATGCCTATGATATAATTACAGGTTAACAATTTCAGATTTTTCCGTTTACTTGTGCTGCGAAACCATTCATCCTGCCAGATTTCTCGATTCCACATAAACGGGAAGTGCCGGCCGTGGTGGGCGAGTGGTTTTAGGCGCTACAGTCTGGAACCGCGTGACCTCTACGTTCGCAGGTTCGAATCCTGCCTCGGGCATAGATGTGTTGTAAGAGGTATGTGCTGCCTGCGATATGTAAGCTGTAAGAGAATCTGAGACCAAAGAGCAGTGTTGACTGCAGTACGAACTGTGTAGCAGTAGCAGTAAGTTGTTGCTAGCGGGCAGTCGCCTGCCTGCGCTTGTCAGTCCTGTCTGGTGTATCATGTTGGCTGGGCCGGTCACGGTGCAGCGATGCCGGAGCCTGAGTATTATTGTATAAGGTAAAAAGCAGCCTCGCGCATATCTAGTAATGTTATGTGAACTCCCATGTAAATCTTTTAAAAATGTCCTAACAATAATCTTCGTGATATAAAGTAATTTCTAAAAAAAACATTCATTTCAATTTAAAGAATTTACTAATTTCTTCAATCCATGATCATTCCTATTGTTGCAAAAGGAAAATCAGTAGCTTCCTTTCATTAATGACAAATCTATCGGCCAGCATTGCACAGAGCTGTTCCGGAAAATTTTTATATAAGAGCAGATATATTCGCCGTTTTTATTGAGGTAAGAATTTTTCCTTTTTTTATTCAGAATGATCTTACAGGGCCATGACGCAGCGCTGCTGTAGTCCAAATTCTACCAGGTTACTGAATTTATTTTTTACTACGAGGTTTAGGAATTTTTCTGTTTCGAGCTTACATTAAATGAGAAAACAATTTTGTGTGTACATTAAATGTGAATGTATTCCTGTACGGAGGTTATAAATGGAAACCAATTTTGTTCTGAGGTTACGCAAAAATTAAAATCACCATAATTTTTTTTTTTTTTTTTTTTTTTTTTTTTTGGTGGGGGGGGGGGGCGGAGGTTACACTTGGCGACAACGGCCAGGATCGTATTTCTTTGTGAATCTCTGAGGAGTAGTCATATATCTGCTCTTATTTACTTAAATGTAGTTTGCATCTGGGGCAACACATTTACTAATTTGTCACTCTTTCTTTCACAGATCATCGGCAACTTATTGCTCTTTGTTTTAATTGTGTTTGTTCTATTTTTTTGCTTCGTCTTTGTTTCATTTTGTGCTTATTTTTTTATTTGTGAAAAATGTTAACAGTACATCGCGATGTACAACGAGTGAAACAGCCGACTATAATAATTTGACCGATAATACTTGTGACACTCAGTGTCTTAATGATAGTCGTCCATTTACAGACAATCAGTGCGTACCGATCACTAGTAATGATTTTAATTCTAATGATGAGCAAACAAATTCAATTGTGTCCTCTGTTAATTTAATGACAATTGATGACGCGGCACGTTCCATTACAGTGAACGCTGCCCAGTTTGACACACCCGGTTTGCAAAATTTACGTAATGAACAGATAAATTTTTCTCACGAAGATGAACAATGTAGTCAAAATACGTCAGATTTATTTGATTCCGCACATCTAATTGGCGAACCTATTCAAGAATCAGAGAATGACCAAATGGTTACACAAAACGCGACAAAAGCAGATACATTATCACACAGCACAGAGAATACAGTAGCTAATTTAGGCATGGATCGAGTTATAGCATTAATGCTAAAACTTAATGAAAATCTCAAACAACAAATTAATGAAAATAATGAAAATCTCAAACAACAAACTGAGAAACTAGACAACAATTCCAAACAGTCGAAGAAAGAACAAGACGACAATTACAAACGACTCAATGAATCGAACAAACAGTTGAATGAAAATCTCAAACAACAAATTAATGAAAGTCTCAAATAGTCGAATGATAAGCAAGATAACAATTTCAAACAACTTAATAAACAGAACAAACAACTTAGTGAACAGATTACAGCTGTTGCCGTGCAATGTCATGATACTAAAGAACAATTACGCGAGGAAATTAAGGCTTGTGCTAGGAACAGTAGTGAAGAAATTAGATCTGTGGCTCAAGAATTAAGGAATACGCAAGCAGCTACAACTAAATTACTTCAAGATGAAATTAGTGCGGTCGCTAAACAATGTTCCGAAAACGCAACACAGTTACGCAACGAGTTTAAATTAATGTCAGCAGGACTTTCACACACACTGTACGTGAAAGTAGATACGAAATTTGACCAACAGAACAGCCAAATTGACGAACGTTTTAATCACCACCTACAAAACAGTGAAACGCGTTACCGTACACTTATACAGGAACAGAATAAAGTAAAGCAACAAGTCATGGAAACAATTACTGCACAGAGACAGGAAGATAAGCGTAAACTATTTAAGAAAGCAAAAACATACGTAGACAACAATATTACTACACTATCGGACGAAATTAATACTATCTATCAGTTGAACACCGAATTACATGATGAAATCTCTGATCTTAAAACAAAAACAGACACACACACACACACACACAGTAGACTTTCAGACAATGACCAACAGACTTGAAAGGTTGGAACTAATGCAGGATTCCGATGCCATCAAAGCAGACGCTAAAAAATTGAACGAAACCACACGTGAAATACAAAAACAAATTAATGCTTGTGATACTAAAAAAGATGAGCAAGTAAAAGCACTGACTGAAAAATATGATGAATTGGCCAGTCGTGTTGACGTTATCGAAAGTAATAATGACACCTAATCAGACGATACTTCACCGATTTCGTTTAATCTACATCTACATCTACATTCTACATTTATACTCCGCAAGCCACCCAACGGTGTGTGGCGGAGGGCACTTTACGTGCCACTGTCATTATCTCCCTTTCCTGTTCCAGTCGCGTATGGTTCGCGGGAAGAACGACTGTCTGAAAGCCTCTGTGCGCGCTCTAATCTCTCTAATTTTACATTCGTGATCTCCTCGGGAGGTATAAGTAGGGGGAAGCAATATATTCGATACCTCATCCAGAAACGCACCCTCTCGAAACCTGGCGAGCAAGCTACACCGCGATGCAGAGCGCCTCTCTTGCAGAGTCTGCCACTTGAGTTTGTTAAACATCTCCGTAACGCTATCACGGTTACCAAATAACCCTGTGACGAAACGCGCCGCTCTTCTTTGGATCTTCTCTATCTCCTCCGTCAACCCGATCTGGTACGGATCCCACACTGATGAGCAATACTCAAGTATAGGTCGAACGAGTGTTTTGTAAGCCACCTCCTTTGTTGATGGACTACATTTTCTAAGGACTCTCCCAATGAATCTCAACCTGGTACCCGCCTTACCAACAATTAATTTTATATGATCATTCCACTTCAAATCGTTCCGCACGCATACTCCCAGATATTTTACAGAAGTAACTGCTACCAGTGTTTGTTCCGCTATCATATAATCATACAATAAAGGATCCTTCTTTCTATGTATTCGCAATACATTACATTTGTCTATGTTAAGGGTCAGTTGCCACTACCTGCACCAAGTGCCTATCCGCTGCAGATCTTCCTGCATTTCGCTACAATTTTCTAATGCTGCAACTTCTCTGTATACTACAGCATCATCCGCGAAAAGCCGCATGGAACTTCCGACACTATCTACTAGGTCATTTATATATATTGTGAAAAGCAATGGTCCCATAACACTCCCCTGTGGCACGCCAGAGGTTACTTTAACGTCTGTAGATGTCTCTCCATTGAGAACAACATGCTGTGTTCTGTTTGCTAAAAACTCTTCAATCCAGCCACACAGCTGGTCTGATATTCCGTAGGCTCTTACTTTGTTTATCAGGCGACAGTGCGGAACTGTATCGAACGCCTTCCGGAAGTCAAGGAAAATGGCATCTACGTGGGAGCCTGTATCTAATATTTTCTGGGTCTCATGAACAAATAAAGCGAGTTGGGTTTCACACGATCGCTGTTTCCGGAATCCATGTTGATTCCTACATAGTAGATTCTGAGTTTCCAAAAACGACATGATACTCGAGCAAAAGACATGTTCTAAAATTCTACAACAGATCGACGTCAGAGAGATAGGTCTATAGTTTTGCGCATCTGCTCGACGACCCTTCTTGAAGACTGGGACTACCTGTGCTCTTTTCCAATCATTTGGAACCTTCCGTTTCTCTAGAGACTTGCGGTACACGGCTGTTAGAAGGGGGGCAAGTTCTTTCGCGTACTCTGTGTAGAATCGAATTGGTATCCCGTCAGGTCCAGTGGACTTTCCTCTGTTGAGTGATTCCAGTTGCTTTTCTATTCCTTGGACACTTATTTCAATGTCAGCCATTTTTTCGTTGGTGCGAGGATTTAGAGAAGGAACTGCAGTGCGGTCTTCCTCTGTAAAACAGCTTTGGAAAAAGGTGTTTAGTATTTCAGCTTTACGCTTGTCATCCTCTGTTTCAATGCCATCATCATCCCGGAGTGTCTGGACATGATGTTTCGAGCCACTTACTGATTTAACGTAAGACCAGAACTTCCTAGGATTTTCTGTCAAGTCGGTACCTAGTATTTTACTTTCGAATTTACTGAACGCTTCACGCATAGCCCTCCTTACGCTAACTTTGACATCGTTTAGCTTCTGTTTGTCTGAGAGGTTTTGGCTGCGTTTAAACTTGGAGTGAAGCTCTCTTTGCTTTCGCAGTAGTTTCCTAACTTTGTTGTTGTACCACGGAGGGTTTTTCCCGTCCCTCACAGTTTTGCTCGGCACGTACCTGTCTAAAACGCATTTTACGATTGCCTTGAACTTTTTCCATAAACACTCAACATTGTCAGTGTCTGAACAGAAATTTTCGTTTTGATCTGTTAGGTAGTCTGAAATCTGCCTTCTATTACTCTTGCTAAACAGATAAACCTTCCTCCCTTTTTTTATATTCCTATTAACTTCCTTATTCAGGGATGCTGCAACGGCCTTATGATCACTGATTCCCTGTTCTGCTCTTACAGAGTCGAAAAGTTCGGGTCTGTTTGTTATCAGTAGGTCCAAGATGTTATCTCCACGAGTCGGTTCTCTGTTTAATTGCTCGAGGTAATTTTCGGATAGTGCACTCAGTATAATGTCACTCGATGCCCTGTCCCTACCACCCGTCCTAAACATCTGAGTGTCCCAGTCTATATCTGGTAAATTGAAATCTCCACCTAAGACCATAACATGCTGAGAAAATTTATGTGAAATGTATTCCAAATTTTCTCTCAGTTGTTCTGCCACTAATGCTGCTGAGTCGGGGGGTCGGTAAAAGGAGCCAATTATTAACCTAGCTCGGTTGTTGAGTGTAACCTCCACCCATAATAATTCACAGGAACTATCCACTTCTACTTCACTACAGGATAAACTACTACTAACAGCGACGAACACTCCACCACCGGTTGCATGCAATCTATCCTTTCTAAACACCGTCTGTGCCTTTGTAAAAATTTCGGCAGAATTTATCTCTGGCTTCAGCCAGCTTTCTGTACCTATAACGATTTCAGCTTCGGTGCTTTCTATCAGCGCTTGAAGTTCCGGTACTTTACCAACGCAGCTTCGACAGTTTACAATTACAATACCGATTGCTGCTTGGTCCTCGCATGTCCTGACTTTGCCCCGCACCCGTTGAGGCTGTTGCCCTTTCTGCACTTGCCCGAGGCCATCTAACCTAAAAAACCGCCCAGCCCACGCCACACAACCCCTGCTACCCGTGTAGCCGCTTGTTGCGTGTAGTGGACTCCTGACCTATCCAGCGGAACCCGAAACCCCACCACCCTATGGCGCAAGTCGAGGAATCTGCAGCCCACATTGTCGCAGAACCGTCTCAGCCTCTGATTCAGACCCTCCACTCGGCTCTGTACCAAAGGTCCGCAGTCAGTCCTGTCGACGATGCTGCAGATGGTGAGCTCTGCTTTCATCCCGCTAGCGAGACTGGCAGTCTTCACCAAATCAGATAGCCGCCGGAAGCCAGAGAGGATTTCCTCCGATCCATAGCGACACACATCATTGGTGCCGACATGAGCGACCACCCGCAGATGGGTGCACCCTGTACCCTTCATGGCATCCGGAAGGACCCTTTCCACATCTGGAATGACTCCCCCCGGTATGCACACGGAGTGCACTTTGGTTTTCTTCCCCTCCCTTGCTGCCATATCCCTAAGGGGCCCCATTACGCGCCTCACGTTGGAGCTCCCAACACCTGAATTCCAAATTTACAGCAGACAATCAGTGAGATAGGTTCGTCCAATAATACATTACGTAGAGAATTGTCAACTTTACAGCAAGAGATAACATAGATGAAAAATGTTTCAGCCTTTAACACGTCACAGCAAACGCCACTTTGCGAACACTTGTCAGACTCACACAGCCAGTATAATTTAGGTAATTTACAGAGTTTACGTGACTTAGATTCCGAACATTCACAGATAAACAGATTATCATGCAATCGTGAACCAGTTCACACATTCAGAGACGATAACGTTGATTACAAGCAATTTTTATCCGTAAAAAAATTTGAGGTACTTAAAAATGACCGAACACGAATTCACGCTTTGGACTGGATACGACAATTTGCTTTTGTATTTTCATCAGCTTGGCCTGTTATGCAGAAACTGGCATTGGACTGGATACGACAATTTGCTTTTGAATTTTCACCGGCATTGCCTGTAACGCAGAAATTAAAATTTATTTGTAGCGCGTAATTGACCTCAGGGGATTCATTACACTTAGATGAATATGTGCCGTAGCGTGCACAGGGCCCCGAGCTGTAGTAGTGCTATTTCATCTTTAGTTTTCTGCACTGCTGCCTTCTCTTCTACTATCCTTTATATCTATCAAAACAGCTCTTCAACTATCGATCTATCTAGAATTAAGAATGAGTAAAGAAAGCTGATATGACGAGTTTTACCGAAAGTGACAATTTTCATTAGACGCTCCAGAAATGACAACCACGAGTACTTTAATAGCAGACAAAATTTTAATCATCAGTATGTACAAAATTTTCAGCAGTCGCAAACACATTTTGGTAACAATAGAGGGTTTTCACCGCAACAGCATCAAAGCCAGCCGGTTAGCATACCTAACCAACAATGCAGTCTGCAAGCTTTAATGTTTCGCCGCCTACACGCATAGCATTGGCTCCACCAAATAGTAACGCACCGCAACAAGGAAACCAGTACGTACAGAAAACACATCATTTCAATTTCTATCGCAACGCGCCATATAGCACTGACTATCATGACAGACGTAAAAAGAATGAGCACAATTTTCAGCGTACGTTTAATAACAGTCGGTCTTATCAGCAGCAAAATCATCCGCAACTACATATTATCATGAATGAACCACACAGTAGATATCATCCCGAACGTAATACGTCAGGAAGAAATAACAGAACAGTACAAATAGTGGAAATGCCATAGCATCCTCCCGCAAATAACAGCATGTCAGATAGAATTTGACTAGATACAGTACAGGTTGCATCTTCCATCAACGTAAGCCATACTTTTGACACACAGAATATTGTTCATGAAAATGTTATTAGTTTTGACGACATCCGATACAAACTTTTGCATGAAAGACAGAATCACAACGTATGTAGACAATATTCTTATTGCAGAAGCCAACTGGTCTGAACACAATCTGATCCTTGAACAACTGTTACAAACTTTTCGTGCACAAGGACTCACAGTTAATCTCAGTAAATCGCACTTTGGGAAAACTTCTATAAAATTTCTTGGACATGTAATTTCAGCAGAAGGCATTGCGCCTGACCCGGAAAAACTTCAAGCTTTACGTGACATTACTGTTCCTACGACGAAGAAACAATTACGCAGATTTCTGGGATTAATTAACTTTTTTCGTAAATTTATTCATTACTCTGTTTTAGACACCCCTAGATTACGTAAGTTGACGGGTAGACACACTATTTGGTCCTGGGATAGCCAAGAACATTCTGAATTTGTGAATCTGAAAGAAGCTTTGTTGAATGCACCATTTTTATCACATCCAGATCTTACTAGAAATTTTTCCATTGCCACCGATAGTTCTAACACCGCTTTAGGCGTACACATTTTTCAGGAAATTGAAGAAGATGGTTGTACAGTAATTAAAAACATCGCCTTTGCGAGTCGCATTCTGTCACCTGTTGAACGCAATTATTCTGTCACAGAACTTGAAACATTATGTGTTGTATGGGCATTTACGAGATTTCGGCATTTTCTTTATGGAAGACACACTACCGTTTACACAGATCATAGAGCTATACAGTTTTTACTTTCCGCAAAATTTACACACGACAGGTTAAGCAGATGGAAACCTTATTTACAGGAATTTAATTTTACAATTGTTCACATTCCCGGTGCACAACATATTGTAGCAGATGCACTATCCCGTTCTCTCAGCAACAATCAGCAAGACATCGCAACCAACTTCTGCAAAGCAAATTTCAGCGTCATGTGTATTCAACAAGTTGCATTTGAAAATTTCATTTCGGCGTCATTAGGAGACATAGCACAAGAACACAGCAAAGACAACGTATGGAAAGAAATTAAACACCTTTGGCAAGATAGGAATAATGTTACCATTAGAAACCATTACACTGTACGCAATAATATTCTGTTTCGCCGCTCTCACCCTGACAGCAACATTTGGTTACTATGCACTCCTGACGAACTTGCTAACAAATTAATTTGGTATACTCATTTAAGTTGCGCACACTACGGAGCCAGAAAATGTTTTCTTATACTGAGACAGAACTGTTACTTTGCCAACATGGAGAAACGTATTCGACGAGTTTTAGCGTCATGTAAAATCTGTCAGAAAGCTAAGTCAGATACGACTTCACATATTCATCCATTACATCCCATTGTACCTGTTAAATTGAGACACATGGCCGCTGTAGACATTTTTGGTCCGATTCCCAGAACTAATAAAGGTTTTTGCTACACCTTTGTCGCTGTTGAACTCACTTCGTAATTTGTTACGTTCACTCCGTTACGCAAAGCTACTGCTAAATCTGTTTCGAATGCATTTGTAAAACACTTTTTTATTCCATGTAGGGCATGTATTGAACGTAATTTCCGACAATGGACCACAATTTCGATCTACTATATGGACAGGTATGTTACGAGCTAGAAACATTTCTCCTATCTATATATCCAGGTACCATGCTTCTTCGAACCCTTGTGAACGACTAATGAAAGAAATTGGTAAACTGTGTAGAATATTCTGCCATAAAAAACATATTGATTGGGATACACACATACTGTCATTCCAGGATGTAATTAACCACTATGAATCTACTATGCTATCTCCGACTGTTATAATGAAAAATGTTGAACCACCTAACAAAATTAAAGAATTAGTATCCTTTCGTACATCTCGTTGACTACGACATTGCGCTGAACAACATCAAACGTGCCGCAGAGCGCCGGAGAAGACAGCAAAAACAGATTTGTACACGCCGTGACTTTCATGATGATGATGATGATGTTTGGTTTGTGGGGCGCTCAACTGCGCGGTTATCAGCGCCCGTACAATTACCCAGTCTTTGCTCAGTCCAATTTCGCCACTTTCCTGGATGATGATGAAATGATGAGCACAACACAAACACCCAGTCATCTCGAGGCAGGTGAAAATCCCTGACCCCGCCGGGAATCGAACCCGGGACCCCGTGCTCGGTAAGCGAGAACGCTACCGCGAGACCACGAGCGGCGGACGTGACTTTCACATTGGACGTACACACTATCTATCCAACAGAGGAAAAAAATAGATGTAGTAAATTTGAGCTTCTATACGCAGGTCCATATCGAATTCGCAGCATTCCTCACCCAAATTTAGTGCACGTCGAAACTCTGAGAACCAGAAAAAGAAATGGCAATCACCATGTCTCCAATATTAAACCCTTTATTGAATGAACATACTTTATGATTTATCACACTGTAATGCCATTTCCTGATTTTTATATGACCACTTATGCAATTATATTTATGTGACTACTTACTGATGATAATCGTATTTTTTCTTGGCAAGTGCCCGGCAAGGTAAGGTTAGCAGGTCGCTTTTCTTGTCGTTACACATCAGACCGTGCACATTTTCCATTTTTCATGTATGTATGATTGCTTTCCTGTTTGTTTGTTTGCACTATAAAATGTTTAAGATGTAACAAACACCAGTTGACTTTGACATTTTGTCTTATCATATCTCAACATCGTGATTATTTTATTTTATTTTTTTTTTTTTGCTACTACATTATGATACTCTGTGTACATTTTTGCACCTGATCACTGTCTATGTTTTTGACATAATACTTTTCTGTCATGCTATGCTGTATGCTTAATTATATCACTAGAAACCAGTTTTTATTTAATGGGTATATGATTTAAATGCAAGATATTAATCCTTGTTCATCAGTTTGAGAAAGCAATAACGTGTAAAAGAAATAAATTAAACCACAGTGGATTACTATGAAATGGGAATTTCACCTTCAGAATGAACGCAAGAAGATGCAATACTTCGTCACGAAGAGTAAATGGATCAGAATTAACAAGAATTAACAAGAATATACGATACACATCGTAAGATAGCAGTCTTAACTGCAAGGTTCGCAAGAGAGCTTCTGTAAAGTTTGGAAGGTAGGAGACGAGATACTGGCAGAGGTAAGGCTGTGAGACCGGGCGTGAGTCGTGCTTCGGTAGCTCAGTTGGTAGAGCACTTGCCCGCGAAAGGCAAAGGTCCCGAGTTCGAGTCTCGGTCGGGCACACAGTTTTAATCTGCCAGGAAGTTTCATATCAGCGCACACTCCGCTGCAGAGAGAAAATCTCATTCTGGAAACATCCCCCAGGCTGTGGCTAAGCCATGTTTCCGCAATATCCTTTCTTTCAGGAGTGCTAGTTCTGCAAGGTTCGCAGGAGAGCTTCTGTAAAGTTTGGAAGATAGGAGACGTGATAGTGGCAGAAGTAAGGCTGTGAGACCGGGCGTGAGTCGTGCTTCGGTAGCTCAGTTGGTAGAGCACTTGCCCGCGAAAGGCGAAGGTCCCGAGTTCGAGTCTCGGTCGGGCACACAGTTTTAATCTGCCAGGAAGTTTCATATCAGCGCACACTCCGCTGCAGAGTGAAAATCTCATTCTGGAAACATCCCCCAGGCTGTGGCTAAGCCATGTCTCCGCAATATCCTTTCTTTCAGGAGTGCTAGTTCTGCAAGGTTCGCAGGAGAGCTTCTGTAAAGTTTGGAAGGTAGGAGACGAGATACTGGCAGAAGTAAGGCTGTAAGACCGGGCGTGAGTCGTGCTTCGGTAGCTCAGTTGGTAGAGCACTTGCCCGCGAAAGCAAAGATCCCGAGTTCGAGTCTCGGCCGGGCACACAGTTTTAATCTGCCAGGAAGTTTCATATCAGCGTACACTCCGCTGCAGAGTGAAAATCTCATTCTGTAAACATCCCAAGGCTGTGGCTAAGCCATGTCTCCGCAATATCCTTTCTTTCAGGAGTGCTAGTTCTGCAAGGTTCGCAGGAGAGCTTCTGTAAAGTTTGGAAGGTAGGAGACGAGATACTGGCAGAAGTAAGGCTGTGAGACCGGGCGTGAGTCGTGCTTCGGTAGCTCAGTTGGTAGAGCACTTGCCCGCGAAAAGCAAAGGTCCCGACTTCGAGTCTCGGTCGGGCACACAATTTTAATCTGCCAGGAAGTTTCATATCAGCGCACACTACGCTGCAGAGTGAAAATCTCATTCTGGAAACATCTCCCAGGCTGTGGCTAAGCCATGTCTCCGCAATATCCTTTCTTTCAGGAGTGCTAGTTCTGCAAGGTTCGCAGGAGAGCTTCTGTAAAGTTTGGAAGGTAGGAGACGAGATACTGGCAGAAGTAAGGCTGTGAGACCGGGCGTGAGTCGTGCTTCGGTAGCTCAGTTGGTAGAGCACTTGCCCGCGAAAGGCGAAGGTCCCGAGTTCGAGTCTCGGTCGGGCACACAGTTTTAATCTGCCAGGAAGTTTCATATCAGCGCACACTCCGCTGCAGACTGAAAATCTCATTCTGGAAACATCCCAAGGCTGTGGCTAAGCCATGTCTCCGCAATATCCTTTCTTTCAGGAGTGCTAGTTCTGCAAGGTTCGCAGGAGAGCTTCTGTAAAGTTTGGAAGGTAGGAGACGAGATACTGGCAGAAGTAAGGCTGTGAGACCGGGCGTGAGTCGTGCTTCGGTAGCTCAGTTGGTAGAGCAGAAGCCCGCGAAAAGCAAAGATCCCGAGTTCGAGTCTCGGCCGGGCACACAGTTTTAATCTGCCAGGAAGTTTCATATCAGCGTACACTCCGCTGCAGAGTGAAAATCTCATTCTGTAAACATCTCAAGGCTGTGGCTAAGCCATGTCTCCGCAATATCCTTTCTTTCAGGAGTGCTAGTTCTGCAAGGTTCGCAGGAGAGCTTCTGTAAAGTTTGGAAGGTAGGAGACGAGATACTGGCAGAAGTAAGGCTGTGAGACCGGGCGTGAGTCGTGCTTCGGTAGCTCAGTTGGTAGAGCAGAAGCCCGCGAAAAGCAAAGGTCCCGACTTCGAGTCTCGGTCGGGCACACAATTTTAATCTGCCAGGAAGTTTCATATCAGCGCACACTACGCTGCAGAGTGAAAATCTCATTCTGGAAACATCCCCCAGGCTGTGGCTAAGCCATGTCTCCGCAATATCCTTTCTTTCAGGAGTGCTAGTTCTGCAAGGTTCGCAGGAGAGCTTCTGTAAAGTTTGGAAGGTAGGAGACGAGATACTGGCAGAAGTAAGGCTGTGAGACCGGGCGTGAGTCGTGCTTCGGTAGCTCAGTTGGTAGAGCACTTGCCCGCGAAAGGCAAAGGTCCCGAGTTCGAGTCTCGGTCGGGCACACAGTTTTAATCTGCCAGGAAGTTTCATGTCAGCGCACACTCCGCTGCAGACTGAAAATCTCATTCTGGAAACATCCCCCAAGCTGTGGCTAAGCCATGTTTCCGCAATATCCTTTCTTTCAGGAGTGCTAGTTCTGCAAGATTCGCAGGAGAGCTTCTGTAAAGTTTGGAAGGTAGGAGACGTGATAGTGGCAGAAGTAAGGCTGTGAGACCGGGCGTGAGTCGTGCTTCGGTAGCTCAGTTGGTAGAGCACTTGCCCGCGAAAGGCAAAGGTCCCGAGTTCGAGTCTCGGTCGGGCACACAGTTTTAATCTGCCAGGAAGTTTCATATCAGCGCACACTCCGCTGCAGAGTGAAAATCTCATTCTGGAAACATCCCCCAGGCTGTGGCTAAGCCATGTCTCCGCAATATCCTTTCTTTCAGGAGTGCTAGTTCTGCAAGGTTCGCAGGAGAGCTTCTGTAAAGTTTGGAAGGTAGGAGACGAGATACTGGCAGAAGTAAGGCTGTGAGAGCGGGCGTGATTCGTGCTTCAGTAGCTCAGTTGGTAGAGCACTTGCCCGCGAAAGGCAAAGGTCCCGAGTTCGAGTCTCGGTCGGGCACACAGTTTTTATCTGCCAGGAAGTTTCATATCAGCGCACACTCCGCTGCAGAGTAAAAATCTCATTCTGGAAACATCCCCCAGGCTGTGGCTAAGCCATGTCTCCGCAATATCCATTCTTTCAGGAGTGCTAGTTCTGCAAGGTTCGCAGGAGAGCTTCTGTAAAGTTTGGAAGGTAGGAGACGAGATACTGGCAGAAGTAGGGCTGTGAGACCGGGCGTGAGTCGTGGTTCGGTAGCTCAGTTGCTAGAGCACTTGCCCACGAAAGGCAAAGGTCCCGAGTTCGAGTCTCGGTCGGGCACACAGTTTTAATCTGCCAGGAAGTTTCATATCAGCGCACACTCCGCTGCAGAGTGAAAATCTCATTCTGGAAACATCCCCCAGGCTGTGGCTAAGCCATGTCTCCGCAATATCCTTTCTTTCAGGAGTGCTAGTTCTCCAAGGTTCGCAGGAGAGCTTCTGTAAAGTTTGGAAGGTAGGAGACGTGATACTGGCAGAAGTAAGGCTGTGAGACCGGGCGTGAGTCGTGCTTCGGTAGCTCAGTTGGTAGAGCACTTGCCCGCGAAAGGCAAAGGTCCCGAGTTCGAGTGTCGGTCGGCCACACAGTTTTAATCTGCCAGGAAGTTTCATATCAGCGCACACTCCGCTGCAGAGTGAAAATCTCATTCTGGAAACATCCCCCAGGCTGTGGCTAAGCCATGTCTCCGCTATATCCTTTCTTTCAGGAGTGCTAGTTCTGCAAGGTTCGCAGGAGAGCTTCTGTAAAGTTTGGAAGGTAGGAGATGAGATACTGGCAGAAGTAAGGCTGTGAGACCGGGCGTGAGTCGTGCTTTGGTAGCTCAGTTGGTAGAGCACTTGCCCGCGAAAGGCAAATGTCCCGAGTTCGAGTCTCGGTCGGTCTCACAGTTTTAATCTGCCAGGAAGTTTCATATCAGCGCACACTCCGCTGCAGAGTGAAAATCTCATTCTGTAAACATCCCAAGGCTGTGGCTAAGCCATGTCTCCGCAATATCCTTTCTTTCAGGAGTGCTAGTTCTGCAAGGTTCGCAGGAGAGCTTCTGTAAAGTTTGGAAGGTAGGAGACGAGATACTGGCAGAAGTAAGGCTGTGAGACCGGGCGTGAGTCGTGTTTCGGTGGCTCACACAGTCGTGCTCAGGCACTCGGCCAGTGCACATCGCGCGGTGACGGGCGGTAAGTCGGGCCAGTGTTTACGTCGCGAGCAGTGCTGCGGTGGAGAGCTGAGCAGCGTGTGCGAGCGCTGTTAACGTTTGTTTCTGTACCACTGTTGTAAGTAAGATGTCGACAATTAACGAAGCGAACAGCGTTCAATGTGTTTTCGATCGTGCTGCCTTGCGACCGACGGCTTTTGAAATCCATGAGTGGATTTTTGAGGATCTGAAATTGCCGGAAGATATAGTCGACACGTTCCAGTTGGACTTTGTGCAGTACTCGTTATTTATCAAATTTATTTCGAGTGACACTTATGAGAAATTCGTTGAGGAGCATGCTGGTGTGAGACCATTTCGTCATAATGATGGCAGTATTAGTAACGTCCAAATCGTGCCTTCGGGATACGGAGTGAGAACCGTCAGGGTATTTAATGTGCCACCCGAGTGCCCTAATGATCTGATTGCACGTTCTCTGTCACTGTACGGCGCTGTTTTGTCAGTTACCAATGAAAAATGGTCGAGTGCATATCGCTACCAAGTTAACAGCGGGGTGCGAAGTATACGTGTCGACTTAAAAAAAGCATATACCTTCGTATGTTGCCATTGGCGGCTGTCGTGCACAGGTAACTTACATTGGACAACCCCCTACCTGTTCCATCTGCCATTCAACGGAACATCTGCGGATGAACTGTACACGTCGACGTCCATTTCAACTTCCACGGGAACATCCTGCAGACGCTAGTGAAAAGCTTGTTCCGCTATTGAGTGAGGTAGTCGCGGGGACGGTACCACCACCTCGGCAGCCGGAACGTGTTAGCGATGCGGAGATGCCAGTTCAGGTGGAATGCAGTGCCAAAGACATTCGCGGTAGGACGGATGTCGATCCGGCACCGTCATCCTCACCGGGGCAGTTACCGCTGGATACCAACGATGCCCCAGCCACCTCTGAAACTAAGCCGTCTGAGATACAGGAGCGGGTGCAGATCAGTTTGCCTGAGCCACCCCTATCGGTAGAGACCGCAGCAGAATCGAAGAAAGGCCGTCGAAGGAGAAGCAAAGGGCATCGTAGCAAAGAGGAAAAGTCGGATGATTTGCGACCCGTACACGTGTCAGAAAGTGGCAGCGAGTCTGAACCTCAATCTTCTTGCTCCGTGCGAGGCGAGGACACAGCGAGGCAAGAACGCATTCGAGAACAAACAAAACATCTGAAGGCACTACTGAGTGCTGAGAGGGAACAGAGCACTGTAACGGCAAAGAGGAAGAGCGAACAGAGTAGCGAGCAGCTACAGCAGCGCTCCCGCAGGCACTCGCTGACGTCAGTCGCAGCCCCGCGTGGTGGCCAGGCGGACGCGACCACGCTGACAGACTCAGCCGGCGGTGGCGGGCAGGGCGGCGCGCGCACCGCGCAGCACCCCGACAGCAATGAGCCGTGGTGGCGGCAGGACGAGGAGATGCAGCAGTAGCTGCTCTCGCGCATGACCATCGCGCTGCGACATTGCCACTCTCTGACCCGTCATTGGTTTTGACATTTCGTTTCGTACTCCAGACGTTCCCAACGAGTTTGATACAACGCCGTCGAGAAGGACGATCCAACACAGAGCGCATTGTCCTCTGAACCATCATGTGCGATAGCCAAACCTACAACGTTACCACACTTAACGTCAATAGAATTCAAAGTGCGGTGAAACTCCGTTCGCTAACTGATTTCTTGTATGGTACCAGCGTTGACATTGCCCTCCTACAGGAGGTAGTCACAGTCTTAGAAGTGCCCGGTTACGTTCTCATTGATAACATCAATCTCCAGGATGCTGTAGGCACTGCCATACTTCTGCGCGACGGTATACCTTTTACGGATGTGCAGCGGCTGCCTAGTGGTCGTGGCATTTCTCTTCGAGTGAATGGTGTGCAGATTGTTAATGTGTACGCCCCCTCAGGTAGCACTCATAAGAGAGATCGCTCAACATTTTATAAAAACGAGGTTCCCATTCTTCTTAGCGCTTATCGTGCACATCTCATCCTCGGTGGTGACTTCAATTGTGTGCTCAACGATAGAGACCAAACTCCTGACACGAACAGATGTATCGAACTTGAACATTTAATTCGTGGCATGCGTCTTCACGATACATGGCAACAACTGCACGGTGAACGGGTAGCGTACACCTACGTAACCAGTCATTCTGCCAGTCGGCTGGATAGGATCTATGTGTCCGAGGCCCTCCAGCGACACGCTGTGAACTGTGACATAGCTCCTGTCAACATCTCCGACCATTGTGCGTATCAGTGTTACCTTAACCTACACCGCCAGCAAATATACCGCGGGAAAGGCTACTGGAAATTGAATGTCAGCCTTCTGCAGGATGCCCAACTTGAAGAGGAGGTGAACATAACGTGGCAACAGCTCCAGCGGCAACGTCGTCGTTACGATAGCGCTCTCCAGTGGTGGACTCAGTGTGCTAAGCCTAAATTACGCCTCACCCTCATGAGTTACGCCCGACAAAAAAGCTTTTGGCAGAAACAGACTATTGAGTTTTATTATCGCTGTTTGAGAGAACTGTACAGTCACGCTACCAATCCTTCTCGCGATATCGACATAAAGATCAAACGATATAAAGCGAAAATCACGGCGATACAACGCCAACGAATGCAAGGCATCATCGTGCGAGCCCACCCCAAGGACGTTGCCGCCGAAGAACGGGCCTCTCTGTACCACATCCTGAGAACGACGAAACGGTGTAAGGCCATGTTGATTGAAGCCGTCGTTGATGACGCTGAGAATGCCATCACGAAGCAACGTGACATCATCTCGCACGTCTACGACTATTATAGTCAACTTTACAAGAAGCAAGCCGTTGATGAAAACTCGTGCGACGATTTTCTTAGGACGTTGAACTGTCGCTTGTCACAACAGGATAATGAAAATCTGGAATCTCTTTTCACAGAGGACGAAATCCGACTGGCGGTCCACAGTGCAAAGAAAGGGAAGTCACCAGGACCCGACGGTCTCAGCGCTGAGTTTTACCAGCGTTACTGGAACCTCCTCGGTCCGACATTCCTCCAGATAGCGAATGAACTCTGGCACCTGGAAGTTATACCCAAGGCATTTACGGAAGGTATCATCCTGCCCTTACCGAAAAAAGGGAACAGCAGGAAGGTCGAAAACATGCGACCCATCACACTCCTGAATGCCGATTTCAAAATCATCACCAGATCGATTAAGCTAAGGATGCAAACCGTTATGCACAAGGTTTTGGGCAGTTACCAATACAGTGCAGTGCAAGGCCGAAGTGCAATTTCAGCAGCCTGCGATTTGAGGGACATCATCTGTTCGTATGCTGTAACCAAAGGACAGGGCGCTCTGATCTTTCTAGATTTTGAGAAGGCTTATGACCGTGTACGTCATGACTTCCTCTTTAAAAGCATGGAGAAACTAGGATTTTGACTTCATATCATAGAATTAATTCGCAAACTTACTACAAACGCCTCCTCACGGATTCTCATTAATGGCCATTTTACAAAAGAAGTTTCCATTGAGCAATCCGTCCGCCAAGGATGTCCTCTGTCAATGATTTTGTACGCCATTGCAGTGGAGCCGCTACTGAACAACTTGGCGCATAGCGGGATCGGACTTAGCGTCGAGTCTGTCACGATCCCATGCATTGCGTATGCTGACGATATATGCGTAACTGTGTCATCATCGCAACAACTTCTGTCAGCGGGAACTCTTTTACAAACATTCACGTTTCTTTCAGGAGCAATACTCAACAGAACTAAAACCACAGCTTTGCAGATCGGTGGCGGTATCGGAGACATATCCCATGTTACCTGGTGCAAGGTCAAGGATTCTCACACAACCCTCGGTGTTACCTTTGAGGCCAAACCAGACAAATTCCTGACGAAGAACTGGTCACACATGCTTAATAAATTACGTGCTGCTTTGATACTTCACTCCGACCGTGACTTGAACATACTACAGAAAGTTAAGACCATCGAGATCGCCATCACGAGCAAGATGACTTATTTGGCGCAAATTCTTCCAATCTCCGACCATCTAGCCAAGAGTATACAACAAGCGTTATGTTGGTTTGTTTTTAGGGGGCACATTTTCAAAGTTCAATTCGACACCTTAACCTTACCTTCGTTCAAAGGTGGCCTTAACCTCATCAAAGTACACAAAAAATGTGTCACCCTGCTCCTAAATCGCATCAGGAAGGAGTTCCGTACCCGGAGGACCAGTATCATCACCAACCTCATTCAGCGGTGGAAGCCTCATAGCCTTGACCCACCCGTTAATATCGCCAGCATTCCACTTTGTTACCGACATGTGCGACTGTACTACATGGAAATGAGCTACATTCGACATAACATCGTCGATAACGGAAGCCTGACGAACAGGAAGCTTTATGGCCTTCTCACGACAACAAACCACAGGAATCGTCTCGAAGAAAAACATCCACATACACATTGGAGTATAGTATGGCGGAATGTGCACAGCGACGTGTTACCGTCACGCGTCATAGCCGACTGGTATCTAACAGTCAACGATAAAGTAGCAACGAATGAAAAGCTACATAAAATTGGCCTTCATCCAACGCCCAACTGTGACGCATGCGGAAGGGTCGATACGCTTCTTCATAGGCTCACGTGCGGACATGCAGCAGAAATTACTACATTTCTTCGTCAACGATTGTCGGTGATAGACCGTACGACACCCTGTGGTGTAGATCCTTTAGAGATCTTTCAGCCACAAAAACTGAGATATCCACGAGCTAAAAACAACGCTGCTACGTGGATCATGGGCCACACAGCATCGTTTATTATGCAGAATAGGCATGCTACTTTCCTCGACTATTATTCTTACATAGAAATTGAACACTTTAAAATGAGACAACATTGTGACTACAGGAGGATATTTGGAAATATGCTGGACATCATAATTAACGGTTAAATGTTTCAAATACAATATTTCGGATCGCAGAGGTTGCCAGTGACCTGTATGTATGAATCCCATTTGTTTCCTGGGACTTCAGTTCTTGTCGGAAATTTACGATACTATTCAGATGCTCACCAATGCAGAAGGCATTTTTTCTTTCCCATTTTCGTTTTCACATTTCCCTTCTCTCGCAGAGCAGCGGAGCAACTTACCTTCACTTATGAAGTGATAGTCTTTTGTGCACCACAAAAATTTCTGTTTACTATTTGGACAAAAAAAAAAAATAAATAAATAAATAAAAATAAAAATTTAAAAAAAATAAAAAAAATAAATAAATACAAAAAAAAGTTGGTAGAGCACTTGCCAAAAAAAAAAAAAAAAAGTTGGTAGAGCACTTGCCCGCGAAAGGCAAAGGTCCCGAGTTCGAGTCTCGAAAAAAAAAAAAAAACAAAAAAAAAAAAAAGTTGGTAGAGCACTTGCCCGCGAAAGGCAAAGGTCCCGAGTTCGAGTCTCGGTCGGGCACACAGTTTTAATCTGCCAGGAAGTTTCATATCAGCGCACATTCCGCTGAAAAGTGAAAATCTCATTCTGGAAACATCCCCGAGGCTGTGGCTAAGCCATGTCTCCGCAATATCCTTCCTTTCAGGAGTGCTAGTTCTGCAAGGTTCGCAGGAGAGCTTCTGTAAAGTTTGGAAGGTGGGAGACGAGATGCTGGCAGAAGTAAGGCTGTGAGACCGGGCGTGAGTCGTGCTTCGGTAGCTCAGTTGGTAGAGCACTTGCCCGCGAAAGGCAAAGATCCCGAGTTCGAGTCTCGGTCGCTCACACAGTTTTAAACTGCCAGGAAGTTTCATGTCAGCGCACACTCCGCTGCAGAGTGAAAATCTCATTCTGGAAACATCCCCCAGGCTGTGGCTAAGCCATGTCTCCGCAATATCCTTTCTTTCAGGAGTGCTAGTTCTGCAAGGTTCGCAGGAGAGCTTCTGTAAAGTTTGGAAGGTAGGAGACGAGATACTGGCAGAAGTAAGGCTGTGAGACCGGGCGTGAGTCGTGCTTCGGTTGCTCAGTTGGTAGAGCACTTGCCCGCGAAAGGCGAAGGTCCCGAGTTCGAGTCTCGGTCGGGCACACAGTTTTAATCTGCCAGGAAGTTTCATATCAGCGCACACTCCGCTGCAGAGTGAAAATCTCATTCTGGAAACATCCCCCAGGCTGTGGCTAAGCCATGTCTCCGCAATATCCTTTCTTTCAGGAGTGCTAGTTCTGCAAGGTTCGCAGGAGAGCTTCTGTAAAGTATGGAAGGTAGGAGACGAGATACTGGCAGAAGTAAGGCTGTGAGACCGGGTGTGAGTCGTGCTTCGGTAGCTCAGTTGGTAGAGCACTTGCCCGCGAAAGCAAAGATCCCGAGTTCGAGTCTCGGCCGGGCACACAGTTTTAATCTGCCAGGAAGTTTCATATCAGCGTACACTCCGCTGCAGAGTGAAAATCTCATTCTGTAAACATCCCAAGGCTGTGGCTAAGCCATGTCTCCGCAATATCCTTTCTTTCAGGAGTGCTAGTTCTGCAAGGTTCGCAGGAGAGCTTCTGTAAAGTTTGGAAGGTAGGAGACGAGATACTGGCAGAAGTAAGGCTGTGAGACCGGGCGTGAGTCGTGCTTCGGTAGCTCAGTTGGTAGAGCACTTGCCCGCGAAAAGCAAAGGTCCCGACTTCGAGTCTCGGTCGGGCACACAATTTTAATCTGCCAGGAAGTTTCATATCAGCGCACACTACGCTGCAGAGTGAAAATCTCATTCTGGAAACATCCCCCAGGCTGTGGCTAAGCCATGTCTCCGCAATATCCTTTCTTTCAGGAGTGCTAGTTCTGCAAGGTTCGCAGGAGAGCTTCTGTAAAGTTTGGAAGGTAGGAGACGACATACTGGCAGAAGTAAGGCTGTGAGACCGGGCGTGAGTCGTGCTTCGGTAGCTCAGTTGGTAGAGCACTTGCCCGCGAAAGGCAAAGGTCCCGAGTTCGAGTCTCGGTCGGGCACACAGTTTTAATCTGCCAGGAAGTTTCATGTCAGCGCACACTCCGCTGCAGACTGAAAATCTCATTCTGGAAACATCCCCCAGGCTGTGGCTAAGCCATGTCTCCGCAATATCCTTTCTTTCAGGAGTGCTAGTTCTGCAAGGTTCGCAGGAGAGCTTCTGTAAAGTTTGGAAGGTAGGAGACGAGATACTGGCAGAAGTAAGGCTGTGAGACCGGGCGTGAGTCGTGCTTCGGTAGCTCAGTTGGTAGAGCACTTGCCCGCGAAAGGCAAAGGTCCCGAGTTCGAGTCTCGGTCGGGCACACAGTTTTAATCTGCCAGGAAGATTCATGTCAGCGCACACGCCGCTGCAGAGTGATAATCTCATTCTGGAAACATCCCCCAGGCTGTGGCTAAGCCATGTCTCCGCAATATCCTTTCTTTCAGGAGTGCTAGTTCTGCAAGGTTCGCAGGAGAGCTTCTGTAAAGTTTCGAAGGTAGGAGACGTGATACTGGCAGAAGTAAAGCTGTGAGACCGGGCGTGAGTCGTGCTTCGGTAGCTCAGTTGGTAGAGCACTTGCCCGCGAAAGGCAAAGGTCCCGAGTTCGAGTCTCGGTCGGGCACACAGTTTTAATCTGCCAGGAAGTTTCATATCAGCGCACACTCCGCTGCAGAGTGAAAATCGCATTCTGGAAACATCCCCCAGGCTGTGGCTAAGCCATGTCTCCGCAATATCCTTTCTTTCAGGAGTGCTAGTTCTGCAAGGTTCGCAGGAGAGCTTCTGTAAAGTTTGGAAGGTAGGAGACGAGATACTGGCAGAAGTAAGGCTGTGAGACCGGGCGTGAGTCGTGCTTCGGTAGCTCAGTTGGTAGAGCACTTGCCCGCGAAAGGCAAAGGTCCCGAGTTCGAGTCTCGGTCGGGCACACAGTTTTAATCTGCCAGGAAGTTTCATGTCAGCGCACACTCCGCTGCAGAGTGAAAATCTCATTCTGGAAACATCCCCCAGGCTGTGGCTAAGCCATGTCTCCGCAATATCCTTTCTTTCAGGAGTGCTAGTTCTGCAAGGTTCGCAGGAGAGCTTCTGTAAAGTTTGGAAGGTAGGAGACGAGATACTGGCAGAAGTAAGGCTGTGAGACCGGGCGTGAGTCGTGCTTCGGTAGCTCAGTTGGTAGAGCACTTGCCCGCGAAAGGCAAAGGTCCCGAGTTCGAGTCTCGGTCGGGCACACAGTTTTAATCTGCCAGGAAGTTTCATATCAGCGCACACTCCGCTGCAGAGTGAAAATCTCATTCTGGAAACATCCCCCAGGCTGTGGCTAAGCCATGTCTCCGCAATATCCTTTCTTTCAGGAGTGCTAGTTCTCCAAGGTTCGCAGGAGAGCTTCTGTAAAGTTTGGAAGGTGGGAGACGTGATACTGGCAGAAGTAAGGCTGTGAGACCGGGCGTGAGTCGTGCTTCGGTAGCTCAGTTGGTAGAGCACTTGCCCGCGAAAGGCAAAGGTCCCGAGTTCGAGTCTCGGTCGGGCACACAGTTTTAATCTGCCAGGAAGTTTCATATCAGCGCACACTCCGCTGCAGAGTGAAAATCTCATTCTGGAAACATCCCCCAGGCTGTGGCTAAGCCATGTCTCCGCAATATCCTTTCTTTCAGGAGTGCTAGTTCTGCAAGGTTCGCAGGAGAGCTTCTGTAAAGTTTGGAAGGTAGGAGATGAGATACTGGCAGAAGTAAGGCTGTGAGACCGGGCGTGAGTCGTGCTTTGGTAGCGCAGTTGGTAGAGCACTTGCCCGCGAAAGGCAAAGGTCCCGAGTTCGAGTCTCGGTCGGGCACACAGTTTTAATCTGCCAGGAAGTTTCATATCAGCGCACACTCCGCTGCAGAGTGAAAATCTCATTCTGGAAACATCCCCCAGGCTGTGGCTAAGCCATGTCTCCGCAATATCCTTTCTTTCAGGAGTGCTAGTTCTGCAAGGTTCGCAGGAGAGCTTCTGTAAAGTTTGGAAGGTAGGAGACGAGATACTGGCAGAAGTAAGGCTGTGAGACCGGGCGTGAGTCGTGCTTCGGTAGCTCAGTTGGTAGAGCACTTGCCCGCGAAAGGCAAAGGTCCCGAGTTCGAGTCTCGGTCGGGCACACAGTTTTAGTCTGCCAGGAAGTTTCATACCAGCGCACACTCCGCTGCAGAGTGAAAATCTCATTCTGGAAACATCCCCCAGGCTATGGCTAAGCCATGTCTCCGCAATATCCTTTCTTTCAGGAGTGCTAGTTCTGCAAGGTTCGCAGGAGAGCTTCTGTAAAGTTTGGAAGGTAGGAGACGAGATACTGGCAGAAGTAAGGCTGTGAGACCGGTCGTGAGTCGTGCTTCGGTAGCTCAGTTGGTAGAGCACTTGCCCGCAAAAGGCAGAGGTCCCGAGTTCGATTCTCGGTCGGGCACACAGTTTTAATCTGCCAGGAAGTTTCATATCAGCGCACACTCCGCTGCAGAGTGAAAATCTCATTCTGGAAACATCTCCCAGGCTGTGGCTAAGCCATGTCTCCGCAATATCCTTTCTTTCAGGAGTGCTAGTTCTGCAAGGTTCGCAGGAGAGCTTCTGTAAAGTTTGGAAGGTAGGAGATGAGATACTGGCAGAAGTAAGGCTGTGAGACCGGGCGTGAGTCGTGCTTCGGTAGCTCAGTTTGTAGAGCACTTGCCCGCGAAAGGCAAATGTCCCGAGTTCGAGTCTCGGTCGGGCACACAGTTTTAATCTGCCAGGAAGTTTCATATCAGCGCACACTCCGCTGCAGAGTGAAAATCTCATTCTGGAGTCTTAACTAATTTTTTCTTTCAGAATACGAGGCGATTGATGCAGGCTGTCAGACAGAACTACACATCTTAGTTTTAGTGATGCAATATGCTAGAAATAAGAAACTCTATACTATGAATAGTTATATGAAGTAAATGGTAATATGAATAATGGATAATGAAGTGTCTTTTTGCAGATGATAATGAATGGTGGTGAATAGTTTATGAAGAATATGCTAATATGAAAAATGAAGTTTTTCTTTGCAGGTGAAGATAGTACTGAAGTTATGGTAATATCAATAATGAAGTTTTTATTTGCAGATGAGAATAATGATGAAGTTTATATATTTACTATTAGTTAAGAGGTACTATGCAGTTATTTAAGTATTTGTTGCAGTTCGTTTTGACAGTATGTCTTATATCGCATGGTATAATGGCTGAATGTTTTGGAAAGGACAGCTAGAGTACATACATATTGAGTACACATTTCATTACCTGTTAATTCGAAGTTCATTACTTTTCAGCATAATATACGTTTCTTCTTTCAGCTTAATAATCCATTTTGTATTTTTTCCAGGAGAAGCTATTCATGAAATTAATGTGCTATAAGCAGGTTGTCATTAAACCTGTTCTAGCACTTGCATTATTTTTACCCATTTGTGTGTGTCATTCATGAATGTGATCACATATACTCTACTTGTTTCATAACCTTGCTACAGCTGACTCATGACGAATGACGTTACCTATCCTCATTTGTAGCAATAAGTCAAAAGCAAATATTTTCAAGCCCCAGCAATTAATTACCGATCCCAACGCAATGCATTGCTAGCACAAAAAAAATGTACTACCAGTCCCAAGTAATGCTACTAGTTTAAGTGAGTTCTGAGTAATACTGAATGATGTTTTCTAACCACAGACCTTGAGTAATAGTTACAGTGTGTTACATTTAAAATATGTCCTATGTCACTTGAATGATGAGTTCTGAGTATTAGTGAATGATATTTTGTAACAATGCATAAATGCTATGCCAATAATTTCTGTAAATAATATTTTGTTATACTCTATAAATGCTATGCCAATAATTAACTCTCATTTTGAATGATGGCTTCTGATGGTCTGTCACTGGCCAAAGAGTGCCAATAATTATTTTAAATATGCCATATGTCACTTGAATGATGAAAAATGTTTTCTAATATTCAATACTTGCTATATGTTTAGTAACTGGCCAATGAGTGCCAATGATTGTTTTAAATATGTCATATGTCACTTGAATGATGACAAATGTTTTGTAATATTCAATACTTGCTATTTGTTTAGTAACTGGCCAATGAGTGCCAATGATTACTATAACTAGGTGAATTATGTTAATACTATGCCATTCATTAGCTCCTGTTTTGAATGATGACTTTTGATGGTTTGTAACTGGCCAATGAGTGCCAATGATTACTATAACTAGATGAATTATGTAAATGGTATGCCATTAATGATGTATAAAAATGGTTTGTAACTGGCCAGTGAGTGCCAATGTTCACTGTAATCAGATGATTTATGAACATTATTCTGTAATACTTCATACATAGTAGACAAGTGTTCAGTAACTAGGCAATGAGTGCCAACACTTAGTCAAATCGGTTGATAAACTAGTGTAATTCTCAATGATGACTAGCATGAGACTTTATGTCCTTCACCTTTTGACCTAATTACCAGAAATTACTGTCTATCCTTATGATCATGGAGCACTATATTTGGTATCTGCACTAATTCTACGTTGGTGAATGAGTGTGGTGTTGACACATCATAGTGTCCACCACCTTGAACAATGGAGATGTTATTACGGTTCCACTGTTTGGTGTACCTAATGTACTACCAAAATGATAACATGGAATATTAATACAACATTTTGAGAGGCACCCACATGCCTTGCTCATACTGTGGCATCAAGCAGTCAGGCCTGCAAGATGAGTGGTCTGCCAAGCGAGTGGATTCATTCTTAGTTATCGAGTAATATTAGCTCTAGTACTCTCACTTAAGTTACAAGTTATCCTCCTATATGATTACTACGCAACGGAAACGCATATCTGACTATCAGTGATTTACAGAACTCTGACTGTACACTACGCACTGGCAGTACCACATTTTCTTTTTGTCTTTTATTTGACGGCTTTTATTAACACGTGGCCATCCCACTGAATATGAATGGCGCACACATTACAAATTCGGGACATTATGACAACATACAATTTGAAGGAATAGTCTACCAATCTCTTTCTTTTCACTATCTGATTTATTCCGATAAATTCCCTAACCTAAACACACAAATTCTATAGCCTACAACAATAACATATGAGAAATTCCGCCCAGTGGGCATGGCTTTACATTAGTGAATCTCTATATTATGGTCTCGTAATTTATTTAACGCTACAGTGCACTTTCTGGATAGGTTGGTGGATCTTTTATTATACCTCACACTTCGACTCTCACAATCATCATCACGAAACTTTCCTCCAGACCGAGCGGTACAGATGGAACAAGCATAACCCACTAATCTTTTGAAACTACTTCGCTACACACCCATGGAAACCACACATACCCAAATTACATGACATACACCATACAACAATATGAAATACTACACAGAGAATGGTTACAACATTATCACTTTCAGCTTTCCCACTTCAATTAATATTGATCCCAGTTTCACACGACACTGCCCCACTTTGTAATTCTACTTTCCTACTGTGAACTCTGGAGGTAAATGCACGTCTTCCTGTGCAATGCAAGCCATGTGGCGTTGCTGGATAGACGGCCGACTCACCTTGCTCCTCTCTCAGAGTTTGAATCTAGCGTCACACGCATAGTAATATTAATGTATTCATCACACACGCGAGTCCTCAACTGATGCCATGGACGAGTACTTCTCTTTATCCTTTGTCTCATACACAGATTGAGACTCACACAGTACTCACCACGTGGAAGTACTCGTCTCTTATTTCAAGTCCTGCACACGCCATTTCTTAAATATTTCAACTTATGGTACACACGCTATTTCTTAAATATTTCAACTTATTGTACACACGCTAGTAATTCAACTTAACTTAAGCACACGGAAGTATTTCAACTTATTGCTACACGTGGTTTCTTTGTGACCGTTGGTCACTTCCGAAGATTACTACAATCCCATTAATATTACCTGCCTGACCTTTAATTCTCCCCACAAAAGTTCCTGAAATAGAGAAATTATTATTTCAAACTACTCTCAAATATTCCACATGCATACCATGCCTCCACTCTTTCGTCATTACGGTGCACATCTAAAACAGGTGTTAACAGCACAGGATCCAGCGGCAGAGTGCCTAAAACATGGCCGTTTTCGAGGTCCTCTCCACCTCTGCTGAAGTGGGGGAGCACCTTACTACCCTATTGGCCAGCTACATTTCAGGCACTCAAAGCTCTGGTAAATTTCATCTCTTTGGTCCCACCAAAGGTGGCCAAAGGATCGACTCAAAGATGATCATATATTCACATTCACTATCTGTGGTTAGCAGACGACCATACATTCATTCATTTCAAAAGATCTCACCAAACTGGATGTAGGGATTTATTTTGTGGGAGTGCACATATGATAAATTAAATAAATAAATTGTCATTCATTTCTACACTGGTATCCGGCTTCGCTGTATTAATTGAAATTGAGTTATTTTACAAAAAAAATGTGTTGTTTTGACAAAAATAATGAAGTATGTTGTACCTATTTTCAATGTCGGGCGGTACTGTACCCTTTCAATTTCAGTGTCTTCAGGGAAGAGAACTTCAGATTGTCTCACTTGGTGTTGTGCTTCTGTAGAAAGATATGGACTTTCAGTGCAGCTATGTGCAACCTAATGTGCTACAACCATGATGCAATCCTTCCCTTTCCTATCCTAGTTCTAGTAAAATGGTAAAAAAAGTACTACAGTGCATATGCACTTTATGTCATTTGTTAATATGTTTTGTACTCATTGCGTATACATTTTGTCATGGCTTGATATGTTCTGTGCTACAGTATGTATGCACTTTATGTCATTTGTTAATATGATTTGTACTCATTGCGTATACATTTTGTCATTGTTTGATATGTTCTGTACTATAGTGTGTATGCACTTTATGTCATTTGTTAATATGATCTGTACTAATTGCGTATACATTTTGTCGTTGCTTGATATGTTCTGTACTCAGTGCATGTGCACTATATTTCATTTCATGTTATGCACTTATATAGATGTATATACTCTATGACTGTCAACTTAATTAATTAAGTAGATTTTAGAAAAATTTGTTGCTCATGGCAAGTCCAATTGACTCACCATCGCTGTCAAATTTTTGACCCCCCCCCCCCTCCCAGTGGTAGGTTATGTCAGAGGTATGTGCTGCCTGCGATATGTAAGCTATAAGAGAATCTGAGACCAAAGAGCAGTGTTGACTGCAGTACGAACTGTGTAGCAGTAGCAGTAAGTTGTTGCTAGCGGGCAGTCGCCTGCCTGCGCTTGTCAGTCCTGTCTGGTGTATCATGTTGGCTGGGCCGGTCGCGGTGCAGCGATGCCGGAGCCTGAGTATTATTGTATAAGGTAAAAAGCAGCCTCGCGCATATCTAGTAATGTTATGTGAAATCCCACGTAAATCTTTTAAAAATGTCCTAACAATAATCTTCGTGATATAAAGTAATTTCTAAAAAAAACATTCATTTCAATTTAAAGAATTTACTAATTTCTTCAATCCATGATCATTTCTATTGTTGCAAAAGAAAAATCAGTTGCTTCTTTTCATAAATGACAAATCTATCGGCCAGCATTGCACAGAGCTGTCCCGGAAAATTTTTATATAGTAGCAGATATATTCGCCGTTTTTATTGAGGTAAGAATTTTTCCTTTTTTTATTCAGAATGATATTACAGGGCCATGACGCAGCGCTGCTGTCGTCCAAATTCTACCAGGTTACTGAATTTATTTTTTGTTACGAGGTTTAGGAATTTTTCTGTTTCGAGCTTACATTAAATGAGAAAACAATTTTGTGTGTACATTAAATGTGAATGGATTTCTGTACGGAGGTTATAAATGGAAACCAATTTTGTTCTGAGGTTACGCAAAAATTAGAGTCACTATCAATATTATTTATTATTTATTATTTTTTTATTATTATTTTTTGTGGGGAGGTTACAGTGTGTGAGATCCTTAGGTTAGTTCGGTTTAAGTAGTTCTTAGTTCTAGGAGACTGATGACCTCAGAAGTTAAGTCCCATAGTGCTCAGAGCCATTTTTGAACGGGAAGTGCCCTTTACGTTTTGATGTGTGATTTTGGTAGTATCAAAGTATACGACTTAAATGACCATACCTTACGACTGCACTGACGTAGGAGCTAACATTTATTGTACCACAAGTGACCATAGAATTACGTGATGTAAATTTTAACTTGATACTCCAGCTACTGAGAAAAGGTGTCTTAATAGACACACTGATAACAAATAACAAAAAAAGAAAGGTTATCGTATGATAAAGTACCAATTAAGAATTTTCGAATGCTTTCCTTTTGTTGAACTGTGAAACCTTTTTTCTTGCCAAATTTGATGATTCAAGATTTTGATGAGTGAGTTAAAAGGTCTCAAAACATGTGACATAAACAGCCGTATCTTTTGGGTACATTGGCTAGTTGATTTCATTTATTGCACCGCCAAGTGACAACAGACATTAGTATGTGACATAGACTGCGGCTTGGTAGGTTTAGTGTTCCTGGGAAAAATCGGGCTTCACAGACGGAAGGACAGACAGTTACATAAGAAGTGACAACAAAATTTCGTTTGATATAAATACAAATAAACAATTGTAGAATGTTGTTTCGTTTGTTCTACTCTTGGTTCTTGGCAAATTTCATGATTCTGAGTCCACGAGAAGTACACTTAGGTTTTGATGAGTGAGTTTGCGCGTATCGAGATATGTGACATAAATGGCCGTGTTTTCTGGTTCCATTAACTTAGTTGATTAAATTTATTGCAGCTTCAAGTGTCTATATACCTTAGTATGTGACACAAATTTCAACTTGGTACGTCTTCCCGTTCCTGAGTAAAAGGGCTTTGAACAGAGAAACGGACGAGAAAGTGATCCTGCAAAGGGACCCGTTCATTCCGACTGAAGTATGGATACCTAAAATCTGTTGTAGCCCTTTATGGTCTGAAACTAAATAGATTAAAATCGGAAACGAACGAAGGAAAAGGTATTATGAATGATTTCTGAAAAAAGCTGTTACACCAACCCTATGCATGTCGACAGGTATACTGAAAGTTTTACTCTGAAAAGCTTGCCGGAAGTTGGCAGAAGGAGTTCGTAAGTGTACCCAATCATTCAATGAAACAGTTTCCTGATTACCTTGAAAAGTAGGACTGACACAAATATTAAGGTTATGTCATTTGAATTTTCAAGAAAAGCACGTTAAATTCGTAGGGAGTTTATCATATCCTTACCTGCTCTTTTTCTAATGTTGCTAGAATTCTTTGGGATATTAGTAAATTAAAATAAAATGATGAGTAAAAGTTTAAGTTTAATTATACATTTTATCCCTTTATATAATTGTGCCGTGCCAATATTATTTCTTGTAGCTTTTCCTCCGCTAAAGCATCTTTCACTGGCACTTAATCAGGAAGTAGTATTTATATTTCTTGTGTTTCTAATCGCATGCACACATTTGATGACAAATTACGTGTACTTTCAGTGTCTGCTAACATGGGAATTAATTCATGCATTAGCGTTTGTCCATCTACAGCATTCAGCGGCCAATCAATTAGACCGAAAACGTGATCCTTTGTATGCCAAAGATCGAATAAAAAATGTAGTAGAGATATAACATTAATTTGATTACGAGTTAGGTATGCCTATATAACTGATTCTTGATATCTGTTTTGTTACTATTATTTGTGTGTACTTGTAGTTTTATGTTTTTTGTGGTACTTGCCTAAATATGAAGTGCTTCTAATGTAGCGTTAGTTGCAGTGGTGAGACCTTCTACTGTGAGAGAGTAGCATTCTGAATGAGCTGTAAGTGGGTAAGGTTTTTAACACTGCCACAGTTTTCAATTTGCTGCTGTGCTCTGAAGACTTATAAGGAATTTCATGCTTGCGTCAACAGAATCTATCCAACCTTTTCGGGAGATTTGTGGGCAATGAATCTTTTATAGCCTCGTGCTCTATTGACATGGGTCCATTTTCAGTTAGAGATTACTAGCAACTGCAATGTCTTAGTTTGCAATAAATCGCTGATACATGAATTAATTATATTTCAGTCAATTCAGGTTACAACTGTAAGTCCGCAACTTGGACGATTCGTTTACATTTGATAAATTGGAGTACTGTTCACAGACATGAGTTACCTCAACACATACTCTCGTAAACTTCCAGATATTACCTGCTACACACAAACAGACGTAATGTTTGGAAACCAAAGATAACTCTTAACTGTGGTGTCTTGTCTAGCACAATCGCTGAAAAGCGAAATAAGTATATTCAAAATAAACGTACTTGCATCATTTTCATTTCGTGCACCCTGCTCATTATGATCACTTTATGAAAAATCAATCTCCATTGTCAGATCACTGCTTGTTCCTATACTTCAAAGTGGAGTTCATGAAGCCGTAATACTGGACGGTCTGAGATGTATATACATCAACGCTTGTGTATCATAGTAGGCTGTTTTTAATTCATATTCTTCGTTTTACAGTTATGATCCGTTTAGTAGAATATTTTCACATTATCTTCAGTTATGAAATTTCTGAAGAAAATGGTTACTCCAATGCATTTCTCTTCAAGGCTTTAAACAGATTTATTGCACAGAGAATTGTACATTTTTATTCCACGTAATAACTTGAAACTAATGAGCTGGTATATTTATGGCAATTGTGGCTTATAAAGATCTTCGCCAATACTAGTATGAGATGGAACTAAATATACACGGCGATTCAAAAGAAACTCTACACATTTAGTGGGTGTAGTGTATGCATAAAAGTAAAACTTTAAATGAGGTTTTATCTGAAACTGCTTTATTTCAGAGTTCTGTAGTAGAATAAGAATCACAAGTGCAACACAAACAACGCAAAATAAATTCTTCTGAGAAATTGGTGACACGAAGGGACCCGAAATTCAACTCTGCTATGTGCTGAACGTGTGCTCCAGGACATGCTCAAAATGATGTCCATGTAGACGAAGACAATGTCGTTTTTGACTTCTCACCGCTTTCGGAATGTTGGAGGCTCCGCTCACCTCGTTCTGCACAGCCTTTTTCAATCCACTTCCGTGGTTGTGCTGCGTTCTCAGTTGTAACACCACACAAGAGCTCTTTGAGGCGACTCCGAAGGTGGTTGTCCTTGAGGTTGATATCTGGTGATCTGGCGGGCCAACCAGGCCATGCATTACCCATCCACTTATCGGGATAAGTAATGCTAAGATACACTCTTGCAGGGGCACCATCGACAAAGCAACATCAGTCGATATTCAGGTAACCCTGTTGAGCTGTTATAAATGATTGAGAATGAAGCAAAATTTACTAGAGTTCTAACAATGAAAAAACCATAAATTATGCCAAACTAGTTGTTGATTGTATACCGTAAACAGCTAAAGTTGGTTTAAGATTACAAAGATCCTGGGGAGCAGAAGTGAGTCAAGTATTCTGGCTCTAAAAATGTGGATAACGCAAGGTCAATTGTTCTGACGCTGAGCAGACTTTGATTAAATCTACTGTTGTTTCAGACCTAGGTGCAGCTGAGAGCAAGTGGCAGTTGAGATCTGTACACCGTGACAGTGCTGGAGCACAAAGTATGTTAACCTGTTTGCTTCATGCGGCGATGTAACTTGCAGCTGGCGAGATGGGTGCGGCAGAGGTGCGAGATGAGGTGGTATTATGAATCGATCGCGGCCACGAAAGTAACGCAAATATCTCACGATGTGCTGATCAGGCAGAAGGATCTCAATTTACTCTCTTCCCTGAAATCAAGGTAGATTTCAGTGTGTGACACACCTGTTCACTGCTCGTACCAAGGACCCATTTGTCTCACTTATTTGACAGAGCACACAAGGATACCAAACGTCAAGATTGGCAAACCAGAAACGAATAAGTATGCCTTCGGCAAACGAGTAGTCTGAAGCGTTTGATGTCACACTGTTGGTACAGTAAGAACTTCACCACAGGCTCCCCAGTCTAAACTGCTCGCAAGTGAAGTCAGTCTCAGGACAGCTCCTGAGCACCAACCACACATGCCAGAGCATCGACCAGAAGTTGCTCTTACCTGACTAAAGTCCAGCACCCAAGTTCTTCGCACTCAAACTGAGAAAAGAAATCCGTTTTCCTAGAAAGTGCATGAACGACACCGCCTTCATACCATCTTGATCCAATCACAGGCCTCTAGAGGCGCTAAATCTCACCTCCCACACGATAGCACAAACACCAGTCGAACCAGGGCAAGAGTTAAGAAACCTGCGGTACTGGAAATTACTGACTTTTTAAAATTTTCGTAGAGGGGGAAGATGTTTTTCTCTGATGTTCAAAATGGTTCAAATGACTCTGAGCACTATGGGACTTAGCTACTGAGGTTATCAGTCCCCTACAACTTAGAACTACTTAAACCTAACTAACCTAAGGACATCACACACACATCCATCCCTGAGGAAGGATTCGAACCTGCGACTGTAGAGGTCGTGCAGTTCCGGACTGTAGCGCCTAGAACTGCTCAGCCACCCCCGCCAGCTCTTCTCTGATGTCGCATGCTTCCCACAAAAACAAGAGAACTGTTACAATCTGTAAGATCTTTACCTAAATCATTGTGCCTTGGTGCTAGTTTTGTCCTAGCTATAAGGCGTAATAAAGATTCTATCTCTAAACGTTTCTCAGACGCCAGAGTTCGTTACACAACCGAGGCAGCTGATGGAAGTAGGTCACAGGCCTATTTGTAGTACAAAATGTGTTGAGGCTTTCGTGGCCACTTGTTGACAAACTGCCTATTGGCCTCTGTCTCGCGTTCTTCGGCCGACGTTCATCTAATGATTTTTCTGACGTTCCGCCAGCACGAGTGGCTGGCATTGTCAAAGCTTCACCCTCCATTGCCGGTGGTGAACTGGAGCCGAGCTCGCGGCCGCAGACTATATGTACCTGGCGCGCCAACGTCCGAGGGCTTCTCCGCGGTCATTTCCGGTGCGGTTCTCCTCCTGCTACCTTCGATGGTCGTTCGCTGCAGTACGGGAAGCCAGGATCCGCTTACCTTAAGGCTTTCCTCTTTCTTGTTCAAACTGTTCACGTGTTTTTGTATTTCTACAGCTTCTCTGAACAAGCGCGTGTGATAGTGGTTCTCTACAGCCAGAACTTCCGTGCCGGCGAATTTTATTACGTGGTCGGTCTCATTCAGTGCGTGCTCTGCCACGGCCGATTTCTCCACCTGCCCCAACCTGCAATGTCGCTTATGCTCTTTGATCCTGGTGTTAATGGATCGTCCAGTTATTCCGACATAAACTTATCCGCATGTGCATGGTATGCGGTATATTCCCGACATTGCAAGTGGGTCTCTTTTCTCCTTCGCCGATCTAAGACACTCTTTGATCTTCCTTGTCGGTTTGAAAATCGTCTTTACGCCATGTTTGCGCAATATACGGCCGATTCTGTCCGTCACTGTGGGAATGTATGGCAGAAAGGCCGTACCCGACATTTCTTTTTCTGGTTCCTTACTTCGCCGAGTGTTTGGCTCTGTTACACTTCTAATATAATTTGTGGAGTACCCATTGCTCCTCAGAACAGTTTCCAGGTGTTGCATTTCTCGTTTGAGGTGTTGCAGCTCACATATTCGTCATGCTCTCGTTACGAGCGTACTAATCATGCCTCTTTTCTGGCTCGGGTTGTGGTTTGACAGTTTGTGCAGGTATCGGTCCGTGTGAGTCGGTTTTCGATACACGCTGTGTCCCAGGTTTTCGCCGTCCCTTGTGACCAGCACATCTAGAAATGGCAGTTTCTTGTCCTTTTCTACTTCCGTGGTAAATGTTATGTTGGTATGGAGGCTGTTCAAGTGTCTTAGGAAGTCACCGAGCTGTTCTTCACCATGGCTCCATACCACGAAAGTATCATCGACGTATCTGTACTACACCTTAGGTTTGCAAGTCGCCGAGTCCAGTGCCTGTGCTTCGAATTGTTCCATGAAGAAGTTGGCCACCACTGGACTGAGAGGACTACCCATGGCGACGCCTTCCAGCTGTTCGTAGAAATCGCCATTCCACGTGAAATAGCTCGTAGTGAGACATGCATGGAAGAGCTTTCTGATGTCTAGCGGGAAAATGGAACCGATGTGCTCCAGAGCGTCACTGAGTGGCACTTTCGTAAATAACGAAACAACATCAAAGCTGACCAGGATGTCGTTTGGTGCAAGTTTCAGTTTCTTCAGCTTCTCAATGAAATGTGCTGAGTCCTTAATGTATGTGTCTGTCTTCCCCACTTGTGGTTGGAGCAGAGAGGCCAAGTGTTTCGCCAGTTTATACCTCGGTGATCCAGGAGCGCTAACAATCGGTCTCAGTGGATCGTTGTTCTTATGGATCTTGGGTAATCCATACAGCCGAGGTGGTAGTGCTTCTGTGTTGCGCAGGTTTCTCTGCATGTCCGCCGGCAGAGAAGACGCCTTGATTAATCGATTCGTATTCCGTGTGATACGTTGCGTCGGATCTGCGCTTAGTTTTCGGTACGTCGTCGGATCTAATAGGTCTCGGATCTTTTGCTCATAATCTTCGGTCTTCATTACGACGGTCGCATTCCCCTTATCGGCAGGCAGTACCAATATACTCTTGTCGGCGTTGAGATACTTAATGGCTTGTACCTCTTCTTTCTTCTGGTTGCAAGCTGGTGGTTTTGCTCGGCGCAATATCCTGGCTGTTTCCGTGCGTATTTCCTCTTTGATCTTCCTTGTCGGTTTGAAAATCGTCTTTACGCCATGTTTGCGCAATTAGATCGGCGAAGGAGAAAAGAGACCCACTTGCAATGTCGGGAATATACCGCATACCATGCACATGCGGAAAACTTTATGTCGGAATGACTGGACGATCCATTAACACCAGGATCAAAGAGCATAAGCGACATTGCAGGTTGAGGCAGGTGGAGAAATCGGTCGTGGCAGAGCGCACACTGAATGAGACCGACCACGTAATAAAATTCGCCGACATGGAAGTTCTGGCTGTAGAGAACCACTATCACGCGCGCTTGTTCAGAGAAGCTGTAGAAATACAAAAACACGCGAACAGTTTGAACAAGAAAGAGGAAAGCCTTAAGGTAAACGGATCCTGGCCTCCCGTACTGCAGCGAACGACCGTCGCAGGTAGCAAGAGGAGAACCGCACCGGAAATGACCGCGGAGAAGCCCTCGGACGTTGGCGCGCCAGGTACGTATAGTCTGCGGCCGCGAGCTCGGTTCCAGTTCACCGCCGGCAATGTAGGGTTAAGCTTTGACAATGCCAGCCACTCGTGCTGGCGAAACGTCAGAAAAATCATTAGATGAACGTCGGCCGAAGAACCCGAGACAGAAGCCAATAGGCAGTTTGTCCTATTTGTAGTATTGGTGAACATGAAAACTTGTGAATTTTTATTACACATGGCTCTGCACAGAATGCCCAGTTCATGACTCCACTGTGTAGACGCGTCTCTTCAGTCTGTCACCTCCATCCCAGCCTTTTGCTGGCGCCAATGCAGGTATTGTTGAATTGTTGTGCTGGAGACCTGTCACAATGAGGGGCTGCTCTGTCTGTGGGCCTGTCCAGCAAGATTTAGTGAGGGATGGGATCACCACCAATTGCCTTCAACTCCCAACATGCCGTTTCTATGAGCTAATAACCATAAAAATACCTCATGCTTTTAGCACATTACCAGGCTCCATCGTCTGCTCAGGCCGTTAACTTTCTAGAGTCTCGCTTAAGGTGCATCAGGCTCTAATAAAATCTTTGATAATTTTCCACATACTAAAAATAGGTGAGAGATTAACCTGTCCTCTCTCATACTTACCACAGGTTAAGTTACAGATCACAGTTTGGAAATGAAGCAGTTTCAGACAAAACGGTATCAACGTTTTACCATTATTTTGACTCATATATTAGACCTATGAATTGTGTATTGTTACTTTTTAATGATCCTGTATAATTATGTCGTTTTTTTCTCATTTTACATTCTTCAAGAACAGCGAGTTCAACAATTAAAAGTAGCTTTGAACACCTTCATATTCATGGCTGTCGGTGATACCAGCTTCATGTAATGTTTCCAAGATTATGGTCAGATCTCATTTAGCTGCTGTGCATCTCATCCAACAGAAGAAACAAACAAATATCCATGTTCCACATTTAAGTAAAATTATCCATATATTACCTAATATTAAGTATTTTGACTCATGATACACTGTTGATTCGATCAAACTCTGTAATGATGTACCAAAATATTTTGTATCAGTAAATGGCGACTGCCACTCTTTCTGAACATTTATTCAAACCTCTTTCATTGAGGCATTCATTTCGTTTTGCTTTACAGATATAGCCTTGTTATTATTGCCATGATATTACACTCTGATGTTAATGTTTGCTCACCACCCACTGTGGTCTTAAGACATGTAAATGATTGTGTAGCCATTAGTCATTGTGTATAGTGACAATGCACCACATAGATGAACTGCATTTCATTGGAGAGTAGTTAGATGATGTAACATTTTTTACATTTCCTTTAAATTAATCATAATTCACAAACGCATGTAAATTTTTTAAAGTAAACTAGTATGCTTTAGATTAACTTTCTAGGGAAGTGGCAGTGTAATAATAAATCACGATTTCTTACGTTCTTGTTAACAGCATGTTTTATACAGTAATGTTAGTACAATACCACATACATTTATTGCATTTACTATCGTTTTACAAATATTTACTTAAACAATTGCGAATGTAGACACATGATTTGTTTATGTGTCTTATCTTTTGCATGTACTTTGTTTGTCCTTACTACCATACCTATATGGTAAATAATGAAAATGTAGATTTCTGGAGCATTGTAACATAAGTACATAGAGCTCATCATTCTTTAAATATATAAAAAAAAGGACTGTGACTACTTGGTCTATGCTGAAACGAGTGTTTCATTTGAAAACAGTTTTCAAGAGATATCTTGAAATTCTCTGTTGTACAAAATATCATGATATAACATAACACCAGAGACGCTTTTGGCTACGACATAAAATTTCTCGAAATCATCTGTTCCTTTGCATATCGATATCCTTAATTGTATTTATATTATCAGATTTCTTTGTGTGATTCAGATGTTTACGTTTGGTTTCTTTTTCTGAAATTATCTGCAACTTTGCCAAACATATCTTGTGTCAGAACCATCTCTTGATCACTTGTTCACAGTGACATAATAGATTTAATGGGAGGGGGAGGATGGACTCCGTAAAATAATCCAGCAAAACTTGGTACAAGAGCACCCTTATGGTAATTTTTTCAAGTGTTTTAGAAAAGCGTTTCGAAGCAGTTCATGTATTTCTAAGCACGAGCCAAAGTACCTCAATCCTAGTAGCCACACTCACTAGGTTTGTGATGTTTTCATTAATATTAACCGAGTAAATGATCTAATAACATAGATAGAAACTTTTGTATTATTTTGAAGAGAGAAATTTAATAAACTAAACATCAAGCGGGATAGTTTCATATACATTATGGGAACATTCTGTTCTATTCCTTTTCGGAATTTTCTAATGATTTTTGTTTCTGTTTGTTTTTGATCTTCCCAAGTCCCTTCCAACCCAGTTTAGTCAATATATATTTACTATTAAAAACAGTCTTGATCACAATTTATTTATCAAGCTGACCGGTTTCGACCACTACTGTGGTCGTCTTCAGACCATTGAGTAGGAACCTCTTTCTGTTGGAGAATCACTAGTGATAAATAAATCGTGATCAAGACTGTTTTTAATAGTAAATATTTGTAATATATTGATCACTGCCACTCCCATAATGTATTCAATAGTTAATATATCATAAAAATGATTTGTTTGCAAACAGGAAGCCTCCCCTAGTTTAACTTCAATAGCAAGTAACACTATTTCATTGGCCATGCGCAACTACGGTATCTTTAGTGTCCCATTAGTCTTATCTGAACGCGTCTCACGTACTTGGAAAATATTCTAAGATGGGATGCATAAGTGCTTTGTACACAGTTGGCTCTCCGAATCAATGCTGGCTGGCGTGGAGGAGGTCATAAAATAAATGTAAATGTCGTGAACCTAGGGCCTCCCGTCATTTAGACGGTTCGCCGAGTGCAAGTCCTTCGATTTGACGCCACTTCGGCGACTTGCTTGTCGATGGGGATGAAATGATAATGATTAGGACAACATAACACCCAGTCCGTGAGCGGAGAAAATCTCTGACCCAGCCAGGAATCGAACCCGGGCCCTTAGGATGAACATTCTGTCGCGCTGACTACTCAGCTCCCAGAGGCGGACGGAGGAGGTCATTATGTTTTAGACTGAGCGCAGTATGTATTTTAGGAGTCCACTACTCATATCATCAACAGGTGAGAGGTGTGCTTTCTTCTAATCGCGATCCGCAATTTTTTTGTTAAAGCTGTCTATCGTTTACTATGCTTAAAATCAGAGCTAACTAAACTGCAAATTTTCTGTTGAATCTAACAGGGTTTCCAACAGGGAATCTCACAGGGAGTCATTTACACTAATATCTATAATGACCATCGTAGCACGTGTTTAATGATGAAGTACAAACCAGGAAACCGCAGATCGTGGGATCATAACCAAGGCAGATCATAAAATATTTCAGTCTGTCTTTACTCTAGGTTTCACTTGTAAATTGTGTGAAGATTCACCAAGAACGACGCGTGATACGCATCCCACGTTAACTTTTGGTCCCCTTCCTATGATAAGGTTGCTGGGATAGGTTAGAGACACTCAAGTGGCCAAATCGGCGTCGAATTGAAAGACTTGCACCACGCGACCTGTACCAAGAACCTTGCATTAGGCTGTCGAGCCACACAGCAGTACTACTATTACCTTTCTAGTTGTATGATAATTTAGCTGTTACAACAACACTGTATCTTCCCAAATACAGCAACATTTGAAATGTGGTGTTCTGTTTCTGCTTTTCTACTCTCAGCTTCAGCTCCTGTAGTTTGAACACAATCTTTGGTGTCACTGACAGCCTTTACATGTGATTCAAATTTCTTTGGGTTATAAGAGAGATCATTTTATAAGAGCCTGCTGCCATTGCCGTTGGAGGCCTCATGCATTGCCATGTTGTTAGTGAAATTCGTTTCATTGAATATGTCGTTTATATGGATCCCAATGCTTTGCTTGTACATATTACACAATTTCTTCAGAACTTCATTTACAACTAGGTGAGTACGTGATGTTACGTGGGTATATGTTTATTTCAATCTTATGTTATTCTGTCTCCTCCTTCCCTTTCTCCCTCTGTCCTTCTCCACCAACCCCTCTCTCCACACACCCCCTACACCTGCACTCTCTGTCTGTCTCCTCCTGCTGCACTCTCTGTTCACCTCCTCATCCCTCCTCTCTCTATCAATCTGCTCTCCCCCAGCCCCTCTCTGTCCATCTGCTCCTTCACACACTGTCCATCCCCTCCTTTTCCCTCTAAATTTATCTCCTCCTACCCAACTCTTTGTCATTCCTCATCCCCCTATCTCTGCCCATTTGCTCCCGCCCCTCACTTGTCCATCTCCTCCTCACACCTCTCCCTGTTCGTCTCCTCCAATTTCCTTTCTGTGTACATCTTCTCCTTTCCCTCCCCTCTGTATAGCTCCTTCTTTTACATATCTCTGTCCGTTTCGGCCTCCCCTCCCACTGTTCACTTCCTCTTCCCTCATCTCTCTGCCTAACTCTTCCTCCACCTGTCTCTCTCTTCTCTTTTCTCTCTCTCCATCTCCTCCCTTCCCCTCTTTCTGTCCATTTCATCCTCCCCTATGTCTTTACATCTCCTCCTCCTCCTGTGTTGCCTTTCTCCTCCTTCCCCCTTGCCGTCTGGCCATCACCTCATCTTCCCTTCTTTCTTTATGTTATCAAACTCGCCCCAATAGGTGGTTGGTGGTTTTTACCCCTACGCATTTCTTTCCAGATTGAGACCAAAATGTGTACCAGATTTGATTGAAATCGTTCCATGAGCTAAGGACGAGCTTTTTAACAGTTGTTATCTTGTATGTCAGATGTATTTAACACCTGTTTACCATGTTTCACACGTATTTCTACACATATTTCAGCTGTAACTCTAGCGAATGTGGGCCTTCAGTTGAGTGTTTAAGCACCTCAATGCTTATGACGCCATATCTCATGAACTATGTGTCATACATTGATGTAAATTTTTGGTACATTCAGTGATGTATTATGTGATTACTGCCAGCAGAACGTGTCAAAAGAATACAGTTGGCAGTAAAGAGGTAATATATTAAAACATCGTGGTTCATGTTCTAGTTTTACTGCACGAATAGCAATAATGTGGTAAGCAATAGATTTTTTTCCTTTCTCCATTTTGTTGGGGTCGTGAGCGAGAAACGTTTCATAAAGATTTGAAATTATGTGTAAAATTCTTTGGAAGTCTCTAAGTGCTATTACTCTCAAATGCTGTATGATTAAAGTGTGAGTATTCTTGCTTCATGTGCTACACTGCTTTTTCACCCCCACCCCTTTGACAGATAGGTGGTTCTTGCACACACAGTGATTCTTTCTGGGCAGTAAATGTTGTGTGTACCAAGTTTCGTTGAAATCGGTCCAGTGGTCTAGGAGGAGAGTGGGACACACGTACATGTATACATACATACCTACATTCATACATTTTCATAATTTTTGCCGTAGTGCTGCCACCTAGTCATAGGTGAAATTTTAAAATGTTAGGGATGTAATGTTAGCTACCGACGGGAGCAAGCCCAGTGCAGTAGCATGCAGATTATAGCAACATGTACACAAAAGGATTGCAAGATGGGCTAGCTGTGCAGTGTGGAACCTACACCACATGCTAATAGCCGAAGTGGACAGGACAGTACCACCACACCAGAGCCCGATCTGTTCTATGAGCTATGTGACTGGGATCTGGGCAATGGTGCAACAACTGTGTCCCAGAGAGCATAAATAACTGTGAATTACGAGACAGTGACATTCATAGTCCACCACTGCTACTACGATGCCTGGGCTGCACTAGACGAGGAGATGATAGGGTACAGCTACCTGCAACTGTGGACTCATCATGGACATGGCAGAAGCCTCTCACACTAAGACTTGGTGCCACAGTGCAGCGAACCTGCTGTCAACGCCAGCTGCCACCCGGCACTCCGGCACCTGCCAGGAGGGAGCAAGTCATGCCTTGTGCACAGCAGTCATCCCTCATAACTCCAGAAGTTGGCGGCCACGTCTGGATCAGCTGGGCGTGGGTTTTCCAGGTCGGAGGGCAACGCAGCAGGGTGAACCGCGCCAGTGACGTCAAGGCCTCGGCCTTCTGACGGGCCACCAGCTCGCTCCCAACGTCTGACGTCAGCATTGCTGAGCGCCGATACAAACGCCGTCCGTCTGTGGAGGGGGGGGGGGGGCAGCCGCCCGCTGACTGTCGCCGGTCTACTGCGCCAGAATGGGACATGACGGACTCTATAGACGACGGCTGAATGTTGTAATTAAAAGCAGTTAAGTGTCTTCACAACCACCAGTCTTTCACTGGGCCACACCAGCCCACCACTCTGCCCCAACTTTGGCCAGCTAGCCGCTAAAGAGTGGTGTCAGTAGAAATAATGTCGTCACTAGTGGACAGCAGAGGGTGTGCCACCCACGCAACATGATGTTCAGGGGTAATGGCAAGGGTTAGATTCCTTGAGATATACATAGCGTAATTTGCTCTGACATTCTGCCACTTGTGCCGTTTAACGATACGAGCAGACAATGCAGTGAGTCCAAGTGGTTCATGATTAGACATATGTACTAGTTATTGTCATGTTGTCGATTAGGCATTGTTATTTTGTTGATACCACAATTTTTATAAAATATGAGTAAAGGTAGTTCAATCATACACACACTATATCACTGCTCTGGATGTAATGAAATTGTTAGTTAGTAAAGTAGCATAATTAAGGGCAGAAAATACGTTTGTAAGTAATGAGCTAATAGTAAGGAATGAGGAGGTAGGATTATTAAGGTCACAGCGTCTAGGATTACATCCAGCTGTTGATAATCTTGCTATTCCTTTTTCCAGGAGGGCATCTGAGGATGTCTTATTGTTTGTGGAGGATCTGTTGTTGTATGTACAGATAAAGGCTAGGATAGACAAGCAGTTGATACAAGTAGAGAGATTGTGCCTTTCAGGACAAGTCGTTTGCACGATGCCTAAATGCACTAAACAAGGCAAAAATATTTGATCATATAAAACCAGGTTTATTGCAAAGGTACAAGGACAAGATTAATGTACGCTTTTTGTGTGAGCAGGTAAGAATTACTTCAAAGAGGGTTAATGAAGCCAAACAGGTGTTTTCAGAGAGAATTAGGGAAATTAATGTGCTTTCGTATGAATTAACGTAGAGTGATGAAGCGAACATGAAGTTCATACAGGAAGTCAAGCAAAGGGCACTAAATGCGTTGCTGATGCATTTGACACTGGAAACTTCTATGAGGGTTCGCCCTGGTGCACATAAGAATCTTCATGCAGGAGTAAGGCTGGGAGTGGAATATGAAGAAACTGATCTTATAGCAGGGGTGAGAGGTTGCCGAAGTGTGCTTACAGCTAATCTAAAAAGTTTTAGTTGGTATTGTGTGGGCTATACACGGTAGGAACCATCAGCAGTATTATAAGAATAACAATAGGGCCAATACCACCCATTAAATTCAGATGGGAACTCCAGAATCGCTAAAAGGTACTCCCAATAAAAACGAACGCAGGGAATGTGATGGCAGTGCGAAATGTGCCATAGGGCGTACAGAAGGTTGAAGAAGATTTAACTTTCGGTTGGACACAGGTGCATTTGTGTCAGTGACCACAAAAGACTCAGTAGGTAGGAGGCAATGGAGCCCACAATGTTGTATTCTGCGAGGGGTGCGGTGTAACATTACACAGCCACTGAGATCAATAACGGTGACTTTTCAGTTGGACGCATCCAAATTTACGCAGCATATAGAAATGGTGTTTCACGTAAGCAAGAGCTACAGCAGTTACATTTTCTGCATCAATATCATGTCATAATCGACCTTCGACGACATGTAATAAAACGTAGTGGAAGACATTCTGGCTGGGGGGAGCTGTCGTCAAGTGTTGATGCCAAGTCCACTGTGGCATTCCTAAATTCTCTGAAGGAACTTGTACTATTTTGCAATGCCTCAAACCATGCTGTCAGTTTTGTTTTGAGCCAGGGCGCAAAGAGAGATGAATCTTCTATTGCTTTTGTACGGAGACAGCTGGATGGAGCTGAGAGAAATTATTATACTAAGGACAGGGATAGACTTAGCCTATTGTACGGAGTAGCATACTTCTGGTGTTATCTTCATCGGGAAAAGGATAGACTGACAAAATGGGCATTTAAACTCAGTGAATTTGAATATGAAGTAATCCACAAGGCAGGGGAGAAACACGCAACTGTGGACATCGCAAAAAGTGGCATTGATGCAAATACTAGGGTGCTTGCATGGTGGCAAGCAGTGCAGTTCAGTGACAACGAATATAAGCAATACACTATACAGCAGCAGTTCAGTATGTGTGATGGACTGTTATGTAAGGAGACAAGATTGGGGTCGCAAGTGTCTCGCTTGTTTTGTAATTTTATGGCAGAGGTAGTTCACAATGGGAAGCAGTTCTGAGCAAGACCTGAGGAGCTGTGCCGTTACCATGGAGCGTTGCTTCAGCTACCAGGGCTGATAAGTGCAGTGTGGTTATAGCAGTAAACACACAAAACGTTTACGAGATAGGCTAGCCGGCTCTGTGAAACTTGCACTGTACAGTGGTAGTAGGCAGAGTGGGAAGGACAGTCCCACCACAGCAGGGCTAGAACTGCGTTATAAGCCATGTAACCTGGAAGAGGAAATAGTGCAAAATTGCAACCAAAGAATATACAAAATTGTGAATTTTGAGACACGGGCTTTCAGAGCCCAGCACCACGACGAGAAAGCTATGTTATGTGACGAGACGATGGGATGCTGCCAGCTGCAACCACGGGTGCAGTTCAAGACTAGAAGCGGCAGCTGCCTCTTTCACGCCATAGGGGAGTTGGTGCCGCAGTGTAGCAGGCCTGCCGGCATGCCAGCCGTCGACAGGCTCTTGCCAGCAGGCTGACAGTCACGCCCTGGACGTGGCAGTCAGCCCTCGTCACTGGAGAAGGCTAGACTCATACCTGGATCACGTGGACACGGGCTTTCGACGTGAGAGGACTGATACAGCAAGAAGATAGAGCGCAGTCCTGGTGTGAGAGCCTTAGCCTACTGACGGGCCGTTGTATTGCTTCCAAGATCTGACATCACCTTCTTTGAACGCCAACGCACGTACTGTACTTGTTGGGTGGAGGCCAGCCACCTGCTGGACGTCATCAGCCTGCTGTGCCAGAATGTCGCACGTCTGCCTCTCACTGACGACAGAGGAATGTCGTAGTTAGGAGTGATAAAGCATCATCTCAGGCGTCAGTCAGCCACTGCGCCCCACCAACTCACCACTCAGCACCGCGTTAGCCAGCCAGAGTCTGAAACGAATTCAACATATCTTCCCCATGACATATTACTGACACTCTTCCAAGGTCTCTTCAAGACACTAATGCTGAGGTCAGGAGTTGCTACTCCATCAGACGGGTGATGTGCTGTTGGATGTACCTCGAGGACATTGTCAGTCATTCTGCTAGTGTATATCTATGATACAGGCGCTGACATTCAGCTACAGTTATTGCATGGTACCTCTCCTGGGTGTCCAGTGACTCTTAATCGCTGCACTGGTGCCAGTTTACTGTAGCCCACAACTGCCATTGACTGCTGCCAGTTTTACTGTAACACTCGCTCCCTCACATTGCCAATGGGACAAAGATATAGAGTCGCCATTGCATACTACAGGAACTCTGCCGAAGTCTCTCCAATACACTGATGCTGCCCACAGAAACTGGCTCGCCATTAGACAGATGCTGCGCTATAGCGTATGCGTCAGTGACATTGTCAGAGTGTATATGTGTATTGTGTGATACTGAATCTGATGTTCGTTTATGTTCTCAGCATAGAATCTCTCCTGTGAGTCCAATAGTTTGTAACCGATGCACCACTGCCGGTTTACTGTAAGCCCCGCGCCCTGACATTGACGACAGGACACAGAAATTGCTTCGCCACAGCATACTGCAGGCTCTCTGCTGGCACTAATCCTGCCTTTAGGAATTGCCTCTCCATTAGAAGAGTGTTGCACTATGGCTTATGCATCAAGGACATTGACAGAGTCATTCTGATAGTGTATATTTATGACGTTTCCTCTGGAATTCATCTACATTCACCGCAAGGACCCCGTCTGGGTGTCCAGTAGACTCTAACAGATGCACTGCTGCCAGTTTACTGTAACCCTCGCGCCATGAAATTGACGGTGGGACACAGAAACCGCTTCACCATTGCATATTACAGGCTCTCTTCCAATGTCTGTCCAAGACACATGCTGCCTTCAGGAATTGCACCTGCAACAGCATGCTGCTGTACTATTATTAAGTCTCAACAACATTGTCAGAGACATTCTGCTACTGTATATGTATGATATGGGCTCTGGCGTTTGGCTACGGTCTTCGCATAGCATCTCTCCTGGATGTCCAGGAGGTTGTAAGTGATGCACCACTGCTGGTTTACTGTTACCCTCGCACCTGCAGATTGACGATGACACACTGAAATTATTTCTGCACTGCATACTACAGTCTCACTGCTGACATCTGTCCAAGACACTATAACTGCTATCAGGATTTGCTTCTCTCCTGGGAGTCCAGTCGATTGTAACCGATGTTTAGTTTTAGTTTGGTTTTAGTTATGTCATGTTCGTAGATCATTTTCCCGATAATTTTTTCGATATGATGTGGTACAAGTCAGGTTACAAGAATAGTGCTAATATTAATATTACTGAAAATTTTAGTTCTACAAATGCAACTACATTTACACATAATTTTTTTTACCCATTCAGAAACTGAAACTCGTCCATGGAATGGAAGGAGTTGTCCAAAAGGAATGACTTTAAGCTATATAAAAACTTGAACTGCTATCTGCCAGACACTTTATGTTGTTGGGAAAATGATCGAAGATTTGTGTTGCTGAATAATGTACTCCATTTTGAGCAACTGACAGCTTCAATAACGGATAGGAGAAGTCGTTTTTCCCGCTAGTGTTCTATGTATGAACATCACTGTTCTTCCCGAACTGCGATGGATTATTTGTAACGAATTTCGTTAGTGAATATGTATATATATATACTCTGATGGTGCAGTTAAATACCTAACTCCTTGAAAAGGTGCCTACATGACGTCCTTAGGTGAACACCACGAATTATTCACACTGTTCTCTTTTGTGCAATCAATACTTTATGTCTAAGTGTTGAGTTACCCCACAAAACTATTCCACAAGACATTATTGAGTGGAAATACGCAAAGTACGGTAGGAGGCTGATCTGTTTGTTACCAAGACTTGCGATTATATGAAGAACGAAAGAAGCTGAACTTAGTTGTTTGAGAAGCTCAGTAATATGCTTCTTCCAGTTCAAGTTGTAATCAATGTGAACACCCAAAAATTTGGAGAAATCGATCCTAACTGAGCCCAGTTCATATGCTACGTCAATTGTCGGTATGACATGTAATCCCTGACACAGCACAGCCTGTGCTATGGTAAGTGAGTGGGATTCACCTTATGAGAAAGGTTTTTCATATAGATATAGACTGCGTGTACCTGAATGGTGGCAAATCAGACTTACATCCACTCTTTAATAATAATAATCCGTCAAGTAAGCCCGAAATGCAATTACACCTCAGGATGGATCAAAAACCACCCAGATGATGCTACCAATTTGATAATAATACGGTCGCCAGCCTAAATAGGCATTAACTGAGTTTATTCCCTGTACAAGTTGGTACATATTCATGCAAAACAACAAGTTGTAACACTGCATAATATAGTAGAATTTTAGAACCAGAAAATTTCTTATATGTACAATAGTACAGAGTCGTTGTTGTTACACATGCCCATGTTTCCAGTAAATTTCACTAACTGCAGATTTGATGGGAACCCTTTATTTTTATATAGGGGTTCTCAATCATTGTGCGAATGCTCCATCATAAAATGTTATATCACGAAACTTCCTTTCACTCACATTATATAGGTCTATAGATTTTAATATATCGAGAAATTTACCTATCATTTACATATGTGCCTTTGGCACAGTGCAACCTCCTATCACAACATGATTTAAGTAGCAAATTACTTTTCATTATTAAATTTCTTAGAGAAATAAAATCAAAATTTGGAACACTTACACTTAACTACAAAGCATATGCAAATATCTATATACACTATAAATCAATTTGTTGCTGCTTGCATTGAATGGCAGTCCATTTCCTTATTTACTAATAAACACATGATACTATTTAGAAAAATCACAACATATATTTGCTGCCTATTATTCAGATCCCCCCATGAACCATGGACCTTGCCGCTGGTGGGGAGGCTTGCGTGCCTCAGCGATACAGATGGCCGTACCGTAGGTGCAACCACAACGGAGGGGTATCTGTTGAGAGGCCAGACAACCATGTGGTTCCTGAAGAGGGGCAGCAGCCTTTTCAGTAGTTGCAGGGGCAACAGTCTGGATGATTGACTGATCTGGCCTTGTAACATTAACCAAAACGGCCTTGCTGTGCTGGTACTGCGAACGGCTGAAAGCAAGGGGAAACTACAGCCGTAATTTTTCCCGAGGACATGCAGCTCTACTGTTTGACTAAATGATGATGGCGTCCTCTTGGGTAAAATATTCCGGAGTTAAAATAGTCCCCCATTCGGATCTCCGGGCGGGGACTACTCAGGAGGACGTCGTTATCAGGAGAAAGAAAACTGGCGTCCTACGGATCGGAGCGTGGAATGTCAGATCCCTTAATCGGGCAGGTAGGTTAGAAAATTTAAAAAGGGAAATGGATAGGTTAAAATTAGATATAGTGGGAATTAGTGAAGTTCGGTGGCAGGAGGAACAAGACTTTTGGTCAGGTGATTACAGGGTTATAAATACAAAATCAAATAGGGGTAATGCAGGAGTAGGTTTAATAATGAATAAAAAAATAGGAGTGAGGGTTAGCTACTACAAACAGCATAGTGAACGCATTATTGTGGCCAAGATAGACACAAAGCCCATGCCTACTACAGTAGTACAAGTTTATATGCCAACTACCTCTGCAGATGATGAAGAAATAGATGAAATGTATGACGAGATAAAAGAAATTATTCAGGTAGTGAAAGGAGACGAAAATTTAATAGTCATGGGTGACTGGAATTCGTCAGTAGGAAAAGGGAGAGAAGGAAACATAGTAGGTGAATATGGATTGGGGGGAAGGAATGAAAGAGGAAGCCGCCTTGTAGAATTTTGCACAGAGCATAACTTAATCATAGCCAACACTTGGTTCAAGAATCATAAAAGAAGGTTGTATACCTGGAAGAATCCTGGAGATACTAGTAGGTATCAGATAGATTATATAATGGTAAGACAGAGATGTAGGAACCAGGTTTTAAATTGTAAGACATTTCCTGGGGCAGATGTGGATTCTGACCACAATCTATTGGTTATGAACTGCAGATTGAAACTGAAGAAACTGCAAAAAGGTGGGAATTTAAGGAAATGGGACCTGGATAAACTGAAAGAACCAGCGGTTGTACAGAGTTTCAGGGAGAGCATAAGGGAACAATTGACAGGAATGGGGGAAAGAAATACAGTAGAAGAAGAATGGGTAGCTCTGAGGGATGAAGTAGTGAAGGCAGCAGAGGATCAAGTGGGTAAAAAGACGAGGGCTAATAGAAATCCTTGGGTAACAGAAGAAATATTGAATTTAATTGATGAAAGGAGAAAATATAAAAATGCAGTAAATGAAGCAGGCAAAATGGAATACAGACGTCTCAAAAATGATATCGACAGGAAGTGCAAAATGGCTAAGCAGGGATGGCTAGAGGACAAATGTAAGGATGTAGAGGCTTGTCTCACTAGGGGTAAGATAGATACTGCCTACAGGAAAATTAAAGAGACCTTTGGAGAGAAGAGAACCACTTGTATGAATATCAAGAGCTCAGATGGCAACCCAGTTCTAAGCAAAGAAGGGAAGGCAGAAAGGTGGAAGGAGTATATAGAGGGTTTATACAAGGGCAATGTACTTGAGGACAATATTATGGAAATGGAAGAGGATGTAGATGAAGACGAAAGGGGAGATAAGATACTGCGTGAAGAGTTTGACAGAGCACTGAAAGACCTGAATCGAAACAAGGCCCCGGGAGTAGACAACATTCCATTTGAACTACTGATGGCCTCGGGAGAGCCAGTCCTGACAAAACTCTACCATCTGGTGAGCACGATGTATGAGACAGGCGAAATACCCTCAGACTTCAAGAAGAATATAATAATTCCAATCCCAAAGAAAGCAGGTGTTGACAGATGTGAAAATTACCGAACTATCAGTTTAATAAGTCACAGCTGCAAAATACTAACGCGAATTCTTTACAGACGAATGGAAATACTGGTAGAAGCCGACCTCGGGGAAGATCAGTTTGGATTCCGTAGAAATGTTGGAACACGTGAGGCAATACTGACCTTACGACTTATCTTAGAAGAAAGATTAAGGAAAGGCAAACCTACGTTTCTAGCATTTGTAGACTTAGAGAAAGCTTTTGACAATGTTGACTGGAATACTCTCTTTCAAATTCTGAAGGTGGCAGGGGTAAAATACAGGGAGCGAAAGGCTATTTACAGTTTGTACAGAAACCAGATGGCAGTTATAAGAGTCGAGGGGCATGAAAGGGAAGCAGTGGTTGGGAAAGGAGTAAGACAGGGTTGTAGCCTCTCCCCGATGTTATTGAATCTGTATATTGAGCAAGCAGTAAAGGAAACAAAAGAAAAATTCGGAGTAGGTATTAAAATTCATGGAGATGAAGTAAAAACTTTGAGGTTCGCCGATGACATTGTAATTCTGTCAGAGACAGCAAAGGACTTGGAAGAGCAGTTGAACGGAATGGACAGTGTCTTGAAAGGAGGATATAAGATGAACATCAACAAAAGCAAAACGAGGATAATGGAATGTAGTCAAATTAAGTCGGGTGATGCTGAGGGAATTAGATTAGGAAATGAGACACTTAAAGTAGTAAAGGAGTTTTGCTATTTAGGGAGTAAAATAACCGATGATGGTCGAAGTAGAGAGGATATAAAATGTAGACTGGCAATGGCAAGGAAAGCGTTTCTCAAGAAGAGGAATTTGTTAACATCGAGTATAGATTTAAGTGTCAGGAAGTCGTTTCTGAAAGTAATTGTATGGAGTGTAGCCATGTATGGAAGTGAAACATGGACGATAACTAGTTTGGACATGAAGAGAATAGAAGCTTTCGAAATGTGGTGCTACAGAAGAATGCTGAAGATAAGGTGGGTAGATCACGTAACTAATGAGGAGGTATTGAATAGGATTGGGGAGAAGAGAAGTTTGTGGCACAACTTGACTAGAAGAAGGGATCGGTTGGTAGGACATGTTTTGAGGCATCAAGGGATCACAAATTTAGCATTGGAGGGCAGTGTGGAGGGTAAAAATCGTAGAGGGAGACCAAGAGATGAATACACTAAGCAGATTCAGAAGGATGTAGGTTGCAGTAGATACTGGGAGATGAAGAAGCTTGCACAGGATAGAGTAGCATGGAGAGCTGCATCAAACCAGTCTCAGGACTGAAGACCACAACAACAACAACAACATTATTCAGATTCGGGCAGTCCATTTCGCATTATTTTATCACATTACTTGTACCACACTTACAATTCTCCTTTGACTATTTATCTGCCTTCTTTGGAGTTTGACAGTCCTTTATATGACGACTCACGTACTGCCCACTTTCATTTTTGGCAGTCTCAACTTATATTTGGCTTGCAGCATTTGCTTTTTCTTTTCAGCCCTTTTTTTCCATACACCTTTACATTTATATTACATTTGGTAATCTGAAACTTACATAAGTACATTAGCACACTGACATTTGTTACATTTAGAATAAAATAGTTTCATCGAAAATACAGCACATTTACTGAGCGTACTTAGGTCACTCACTCCTAGGAACATACAGTGTCAGGTCCACAACGTTTCTTACACCTAAAGGTCTCTTGGATTTTGGGTAGATCAGGTAGTAAGCATTATCGTGTGGAATGTTCTGTATTGTATACAGTCCATTATAAATATATTTAAATTTGGAAATTTCATGGTTCAGTTCACTAGATTTTTCGTGGGGTTTTACAAGAGCGTAATCCCCAATTTTAAATTTTGAAACTTTCAGGTTTGTCTTTTAGATTTAGATTCAGCTTTTTGCTTTGCCCTTTTTCTGACTAATTCTTTATTTGTCTCAACCCCAAGCTTGTACAAGGCGGAAACTCTAGTTTTTCTTCAATTAAACATTTACTTCTCCTGGCTAACAAAATTTCTTCCGGTGGGAACCCAGTAGACTCATGATGTAAGGTGTTCATGAAATTCTCGAAGTCCTATATAAACCTGCCCCAGGCTCTAAATCATGCCCCTTCCTGTTTTGTCCACAACACACCTTGTTCGACTGTGACATCGTCCCAAGATACGTTCCTGACTAGTGAACCATTTATATCTGGTGGCTTTCTCGGTTTCTGGAGTTCAAAGTCTTTACTTACTTGAACTCTTTACAAAATAGACACTGAGTCGTCAGGTGGCTCTTTCTTTCTGTGTTGTGTCTCAACATCTGGGTTTTGCTTGGAAACTTTGTCATCAGTAGGTACAATATTTCAATTACTCGTATTTCCATTGGTTTCACAAGTACTGAAATACTCCTCATCAGAACTATCGTCAGAATCCGACCATTCTGGATCGCTTTCAGGTTCTAACATAAAAGCTTTTCTGAGACAGGCACTAAGATCTTCCTCTGCATTTTCGTTAGGCTTTGATTTTAACTCAATATCCTCTTCTGGCAAAAAGACCTCATTATCAGCTTTACTCACATCCACTGTTACTTCATATTAAGTGTAGTCCTCGTGGACTTCAGTTAGTCGTAGGTAATTACCTGCCCCTTCCCCACGGTGCCTTTCGGTAACAGCTTGTACTGTTGGCGGATCGTTAACAGAAGTTACTTCCTTGTCAATGCTTAGGATTTCATCCTCCAATTCCTTCCCATCTTTAACTATCGTCCTATCGGAAGCACGCGTACTTTCTCCTCTTTAAATTGGGGCCACGTTACCTTATCAACGTCTCTACTATTTCCTTTTTCACTAATTAACCTCCTTGCCTCATATTCCTTCTTAAAATCCTCCCGCTCACATTGCTTGATGCCCTTGTACAGATCGCCGATCTGCACACGCCAGTTAGTTACTTCTGCTAATTCATTCTCGCCATTTACTACACTGCTAACACTGCTAACCGCACCTCTCTCTGTATCCACTGTTCCGTCCACTATTTCCTCGCCACTCGTAATGTATTCGCCAGCTCTTAAGGCAATGTTCGTACCTAATCTGCCGCCTTGCTAGCGGCTTTTCTCTGAACAGATGATCTGCTAGGCTGGGCCGTTGCTCTCTGATGCTCCACTCGCCTGTTAACATGTGGCGCACTGCGCGGTGAAGATGAATCATCTGCGCACGCACCTGATGCTTGTTTCGCAACAACACAGTGCGTCGTTCCAAGCCTGTCCCTACCTGTCTCATAACTTTACTGTCAGTCCGGTATTCTTTCTTAAATGGGGGCCAGTATGTTCTGTCTGCTTCCGTTTGGCCCACAACGTTCACGGAAATCAGTTTCCCGTGTTGTTATTATTTTGCGCAGTATACCCTCTACCGCGACCTGGATAACCCCCTCTTCCTCTTCCTCTGCCACTACTTCGCTGTATCATGTTGACGTGAAAACCATCACTGTCATTCCTCTCTTCATTATTGCGGTTATTGCTGTTACTAAAATTCTGATAATTGGCATAATTCGCGCCAGTGGTCTTCGTCTTCGACCCTTCCGAGAAACGCTTGGAAGCTGCGATGATTGCTTCCCGCATATCTCTTTGAATCTTCTGGAAGCTTTTTATATAGTTCCCATACCATTTCAGAGTCGGATCTTCTCTCTCTTAAGTGTGTCAACTTTCGGTACCAATATTCGCAGAAGTCTCTCAAAGAATTCCTGCCCCTGTTATCATGAAGTTTGGCCATGATAAACTCGCGCCACAAATGATCCTGTTTTTGTTTCTTCCATAAACTTTTGTTTAAACGCTTCGAACGTCATTGGTTCGGTATTCAAGTAAATTCCCCAGCAATCAGCGTCACCTGCTAAGGCGCTAATTACTACGTTTATCTTCTCCTGATCAAATAAGTGTTTAGGGAACATCCTCTCGCAATTTTTGATGAAATCCAACTGATGCCATCCATTATGTTTCTTGGTGGGATCGAAGCGTTCCTCACCTTCCAACAGCTTCGAAAGTGGCGTGCCATTACAGACCACGCGAGGCTGATCTTTGATTTTACTCTCGAGATCGAAAATTTTGCCTTGAATTTTCGATGTGTTTTGCTCACACTTTTGTACACATCCGGTAACTTTTCCGCCTAAATTTCTCTCAGTATCTGAAACTGCCTTTTTCAACTGTGAGATTCCATGTTGGCATTCGTTTACGATCTCAGTTTTAAGACCGAAAACTTTTTCGTCTACTTCTGTTTCAACTAGAGGCTCTACTTTCTCTTGGATGTTGAAAATTTCAACGTCAAACCTACTGTTAATGTCGTCAATTTCCCCCTGCATAGCATTCATATTTTTATTAATTGTGTCAGTTTCACATCTCATAGAATTTACTGCAGAACTTAAATTACCCACTTTTTGGTTTACTAATTTTGATTCCTTGTTCTTCGACCTGTGCTTTAAGCTGAACAACTTGTGTTTTAAGCTGCTCCTCAACGTGAGCTTTAAGCTGATCATCGACATGTGTTCTGAGCTGATCAACGTGTGTTTTAAGCTGCCTAACCTGATTACTGGTCATTCTGTCCTGCAATTTGTTTGGTTAATCGTTCAAATAAGTCGTTCATGCTTAAAATTTTCACACTGTCTTGTTCTACGGAATCGGTCTGTTCTGATCCTACTTCGAAATTTTCTTCGGTTCTTTCTTTATCTGTGGTGAATCAAACATGTCAGTGGATTCGTTCACGTACCCACTATCATCTACAAAGTCATCCTCTACTTCCTGTTTATTCCTTGCTGTGTTCTAGGCGATCTCGACATTTCAATCTGTTCGTTAACATGTTAGTGGTATTGTACGTACGCCAATTGTCTATCGCTAACGCCATCTGTTATCTCGCCACGTAAACCCCGGTCATTGCCAGCAGCATCTTCCATTATGCTCGGTGCATTTCTGTGTTTACGTTCTTGTCCATACCGAACGCAGATTACACCTCACTACCGCACTTGACGCTCACTGCTATTTACTGCACTGAAAATTATTGCAATTCGCGCCACTGAACATCCGCTGTTCGGTATTCGCGTTAATTTGTGACCGTAAACAACTGGATGTCCTGTCACTGGGGAGCCACTTGTAGTGTTTGGCACAACACCCGTTAAAGCCTGTGATATGGTAAGTGAGCGGGATTCACCTTATGAGAAAGGATTTTCGTATAGATGTCGACCACGTGTACCTGAATGGTAGCAAATCAGACTTAAATCCACTCTGTAATGACAATGATCCATCAAGTAAGTTCGAAATGATATTACACCTCAGGATGGATCAAAAACCACCCAGATGATGCTACCAGTTTGATAATAATACGGTCGCCAGCCTAATTAGGCATTAACTGAGTTTCTTCCCTGTACAAGTTGGTATATATTCATACAAAACAAGTTGTAACACTGCATAATACAGTAGAATTTTAGAACCAGAAAATCTATTGAACTGATAGTTTCACGTTCTGTACTGATATGGAAAACCGTGAACACTACACTATAATGTATACTACAAAACTTTATACTGTCTATTAATCTGATTAAAATCGGGTATAGGTTACCCTAGAAATAGCACTTTCATGCCACACACAAAATGTCAATTTTGATAAAGATAAAACACTGATAAATTTTGACTTTTATATTGACATTATCTTTTACTGGTCAAACCAATTTAGAACACAGAATTCAAATGAATGAGGGGGGATCCCAAAACTGTTATGATCGCTGTATTTAAAAAAATGATTATTGAATTTTAGTATGTGTTCAAGATTTCCAGTATATAAGTTACTACTCTTTTCATCATATTTACTGCTCATTTAAATGCCTTTAAATCTGTCTCGAAATAGTAAACTTCATTACTATATCAATACTAAAGTTATCTTTCAACTTCTTTAGACCTTCATTATTCATTTACTGGTTCATTAACAAAACGTTTCTTTAAACACCATTCCAATATAGCTATTTCTGCAAATAATTATTATCAACACAGATTTTAATTTCCATTTCGTGACACTCGGATTGCACAACATTTGGAAAGGATCCTGTCTAGGTTAGTTGTGAGGATAATTAAATGATGGAAAAATTCTGGGAAAATTTAGGTTATTATTGCACCAAACAAACACAGTTCACTGTCTGATCCACACGAATACAGTACTAAAAGTTTCAACCTGCTAGTACCGATGCGGCGGTTGGCAGGCGGCGAGGCACAGGGCACACATACAACCACAGCTATGGCTCTTGATGTATCAGAACTGTAATTCTTCTTAGCATAGCAATACTTTTCAATTTAGTGCCTATGGAATTTTGCCATACTGTGTGGGCATTGGAATGGCATACCTGAGGCTCAGTGAAGCTATGTCTTCCAGGAGAGCCACCTCGCTCCAGAAGGTGTCGCTCAAACCAGTGCCACACTCCAACTACCACTACTGAGCACGTTGTGCCGTGCAGTGCCCGTGCGCATTTTCCCACGCTCGCCTGCCATCCACCTGTTACCGTTCCCTGACAGACCGGATATTCACCCAAGGTTTTGCATTCTAGATATCTTAACACATTGCCTACACATTTACCAGAGGCACAGTTACAATTTTAAGCATCTTACAACAGTTTCAACATTTGTTACATTTCAGTTCTATTACAATATTACTTGACATTTGACATAAACATTAATATTCACATTGAAAGTTATTTACAGTTTTCTTAACATAATGGCATGAAACATAAAGAAATGAAATCAGAACATCAATGACACAGGTTTATCGTAAAAACCAGATGAACAGAAATACTTATTGTACATATATGGTACAGAGTCGTTGTTGTTACAGACTCTATTCAGCTAACAGAACTGGATATAGTGTGTTTTTTTTTCAAAATTAGGGGAGAGTTTATTTTCTGAGAACCACTTAATAATTCTTTGAAAGACATCCTTAACAATACCTTCAGTTGCTTTTTCTGGAATGGAATTTATTATAACACTCGTGTCATCTGCAAAAAGTACTAGTTCCACTTACTGAACGTTATGTGAGAGGTCATGTAGATGAATAAGGAACAGCAGAGGACCTAAAATTGAAACCTGTGGGCCTCCCTTTGTGACAAATCCCCATTCACTAGAATTTTCCACCCTCCCAACATTATTTGTACTATTCAGCACAACCTTTTGCTTTCTCTTCATTAAGTATAATTCAAACCAGATGTGTGTATAGCCTTCAACTGCATAAGACCTGAGTTTTTCTAAGAGTGTGATATGACACACACTATCAATGGCGATAATGGCGATAATTTGTTATTTAGGGCTTGTACTATTTGATGGGTAAATGTGTAGATAGCATTCAGAAATGTCCTCGAAATTAGATGGTTGCTACGCTATTGCCTATGCGTTGAGTACATTGTCTAAATCATTCTGCTAGTGTACACGTATGATAGCGGCGTTGGCATTCAGCTATGTTCACAGCATGTAACCTCTATTGTGTGTCCATTAGCTCGTAACAGATGCACTTCTGCTGTTTTACTGTAACCTGGCACCCTCACTGAAACCTCCGCTATATCACGCATGGCTAACAGCTAATTAGGACTGTGGGAAGGGCCAAGGGAGCTGCGGTTGGATTCATTTCACAATTGTAATTTATTATCATTTAGTTCACAAATATACTTTTTAAGAATTAAATTTGCTTTGCGGCTGAAGGCCTCCAAACAGGTGCTTTACAATAAGTTCAATTTTGAAAAGACATGACACACAGTTAAATTTACGAATAAGACAAATCGTTTACATATATGAGATCAGCATGCGGAGCGGCTGAAGGCCACCGGATTAAATCTTCAAAATTCCAAATATACTATGATGATTACTGAAAGCAGAAGACAACAATGTTTTATGATGCTAATAGGGCTGATGGCCCACAAGGTGCACAGAAAGAGATAAACAAACGCAATAAGATGGCTGAAGGCCACAAAGTTAAAGTTTGCACATTAAGGAAATATACAGGGTGAGTCACCTCACGTCACCGCTGGATATATTTCGTAAACCACATCAAATACTGACGAACCGATTCCACAGACCGAACGTGAGGAGAGGGGCTAGTGTAATTGTTTAATACAAACCATACAAAAGTGCACGAAAGTGTGTTTTTTAACACAAATCTACGTTTTTTAAATGGAACCACGTTAGTTTTGTTAGCACATCTGAACATATAAACAAATACGTAATCATTGCCGTTTGTTGCATTGTAAAATGTTAATTACATCCGGAGATATTGTAACCTAAAGTTGACGTTCAGTTGCGTGTTGTAACAAACACGGGCCACGGTCGGCGAGCAGCATCTGCAAGGACATGTTTACGATGACGACCGTGTTTACGAGTGTGGCTGTAGTGTACTGTTATGGTTTAGTCTAGCTGTCGCAGTGTCCGCATGTAGCGCTTGCTGCTATTGTTATTCTGCATTCGTCTACGCTCGCAGACCAACTGTAGTACACCGTGTTACCAGACGTCTGTGATAGTGTAGTGTTGTAGAAATTGTGACCATGGTGTATTCGAACTCTGAAAAGGCGGAGATGATACTCATCTATGGCGAGTGTCGACGAAATGCAGCTGAAGCCTGCAGGGTGTATGCAGAACGGTACCCGGACAGAGAGCATTCAACGTGCCGCACATTGCAAAACATCTACCGCTAACTGTATGCAACAGGTATGGTCGTAGCACGCAAACGGGTCCGTAACAGCCCCGTCACAGGAGAAGCGGGTGCAGTTGGTGTGTTAGCTGCTGTTGCCATGAACCCACACATGAGTACACGGGACATTGCGAGAACCGGTGGACTGAGTCAAAGTAGTGTCATGCGCATACTGCATCGTCTCCGCTTTCACCCGTTTCATGTGTCGCTACATCAGCAATTACATGGTGATGACTTTAATCATCGAGTGCAATTCTGTCAATGGGCATTAACAGAGAATGCGTTGCAGTTCTACCTGTTTACCGATGAAGCGGGTTTCACAAACCACGCGGCAGTGAATCTACGGAACATGCATTACTGGTCCGTGGACAATCCTCGATGGCTCAGACAGGTAGAGCGACAGCGACCGTGGACTGTAAATGTATGGTGCGGAATCATTGGCGACCACCTCATTGGTCCTCACTTCATTGCCGGGGCTCACATAGCTGCAACATACATCGCGTTTCTACAGAATGATATGCCAACGTTACTCGAAAATGTCCTACTGGAAACGCGTCTTCGTATGTGGTATCAGCATGATGGTGCACCTGCACATTCCGCAATTAACAC